>NC_051216.1:28923400-29223400 GCF_015220715.1 Pygocentrus nattereri
AGGGTGAAGGCCATCACAGGCTTCCTCCGAGACCTGGGAAACCAGCCACTGCTTCTTTTCGAACTGCCGCTTACGCAACATCACGGGACAGCCGAACGTGCTCGGAGGAATGTGCTAACCGCCAGATCTGTTATGCCAGCTAGTAGACGACTGCGCTGACTAGCATCGCGTTGAGTGATGGGGGGACAGAGAGGGCCATCCTACCTATCCAGAGAGAGCGAGGCCAACTATGCTGTCTTGAACTCCCAGCTACAGATGCCTGTAGCATCACCAGGGATCGAACTCGTGATCTCCTGATGACAGGGTCAACGCTTAGACGGTTGCGCCACTTGGGAGCCAGGCCCAGCAAGCTTAGACCCATCCCATTTAATCACTGGCCCACGCTAAAGCAGCAAATTCTGGACTTTATTCAAATGCAAGTGTTAATGTAACTAGAGGAGCTGCAGGAGCTGGTAATCCTGGCTAACAAGCTATCTAGCTAAATGCCAGTACCGACAAAGTCCTTTTCAAAGTCCCTCAAAATATCCCTCCCACAACAGTGACAATGCAATTGCAAACAGGGCTGCAAATACATTTCAGTTTTGGCAGAACTGGAGAGCAATGATGAGGAAATGCAATTGTGAATAAGTCAGACCATTAAGACAATAAAAACTGAAATATCAAAAGTGCCATCCTTTCCACATGAACTTTAACAGCCACTACACACAGAAATGTGTTTTGCATTTGAATGGGCATTATTAAAGACAAAACTCATATCGGATGTGGAATTACATCATTGAAATAGCATTGTCAAGTGTGCATTTGAATAAAGTCTGGAATATGTCGCCAGACCACCAAAAACAATTGTTCAAGTTCAATATTAAAATCATATTAATGAAACTCACCTCACAAATAACAACTGTGCAGCGTTTGCTTAGAATCACAACCAACAAAACCTAGCTACCATTTTTAAGCACTAAATCTAGGCAGACCTCATCAGACAGATATGAGAAGTATAACTTTACATAGTACTGCATTAGCACTGATGCTGTCAGCATTTTGGAGATAGTGGAGAAGTACACAGTGTGGATTTAAAGACTTAGGATACATGGTCTTAGGATTTAGAATCATTTGCACAGCTTTTTCAGAGCAAACCACCAAGCACTACATAAACACAGTCAAACACTACATAAACAACCAAGCAGCACAATCACCAACCAGCTCAGTAATACTGAAATCATAAATGCTAGATATCACCAGCAGAGTTATGTTACTTGTTACAGTGCATGTGTGCAAAGCAAGAGATGCATTTTTTTCTACTATGAACTTTAAAATTTTTTGTTTGTTCTGGTCAACAAGCAAGTTTGTGTCTCCTGCCTGGTGTGTCTTGCAGTTTATTTCTACTATTGTGTTATATAGGGCTGCACAGCCAAATTTAGCAGATTTTTTGGATTAAAACATGAAATTAGTAATTGGCCAATATATTGTTTTTATTCATTTATTTATCTGTGTGGCAATTTTACGAGGTAAATTATATGAGCAGGTAAGTGCACTCATACTGTATTTGAATTCTGCTGCTACACCTGTACCCAAATGTTACAGCATGATTCATTGTGCTAAAAACAGCCTGTTACCTCTTACTTTTGATACAGCACTTTACGTAATCTGATTTTAATTGGTTTTAAAATTGAACAATTCAAACTAAACAAATAGCAGCCGACTATATTGCGTAATAACAAGAACTAGAAATGTGGCTGTTTTATGTATCAATTTGGACATAAAATGTGGACGTGAAGAAGAAGGACAAAGAATTTTATGGACTCAGCCATAATGGTCATCCCTATTGCTATAGCTTAATCCCTCCTCCACCATGGCAGCCAAATTAAATCTTTACAACCCCTGTAAAATTGCTGTGCACATCCAAATCCAAGTCCTGCTGCTGCTACTGGTGACAGCTATGCTAGCACAGGATTTCTAAGTCAGGTCTAATTGGTAATCACTGAATTTTCATATGAATAAGTACATATGAATCCCACAGTACGTACCTCCATACATAAAAATGCATATACACTGCTTACTTTTTATACACAGCTATACAATTATTGTCATATAAACCCAGTGCTGTCTAATCCTTTAAAGGCAAGCAAGCCTTTAAGATATTCTACAAATAAATCTTTTAAAGACAACCTCAGCAACAGGTCAAGTGAAGTTCATATTGAGTCTATTTTTGCAGGTGTGAAAGCAAAGGTGCATAACAGCCTTGACACGTTAGGCTGGGCTTTGGCCCTATCCTACCTCACATTGTCATGCTTCTGAATGTAGATCTTGTGAAACATCATATCCTCTTGCTTGGCATTTATGTCGGCTTTCATCTCCATGGCAACATGTCGGGGAAGCACAGAGAGTAGGAGGCGTTCCTTCAAAAGAGGAAGAAAAAAAAAGAAAGGAAAAATCAGATTGCCTTGATTCCAACTATCCCACTGAGGGACATTTCTGACTGAGGGCTCAGAGAACATCTTTTCTGTCTCCTACCCGTCAGAGCCTGCCGAGAGGAGGCGTCACTGCTGACGCCAGTGGCCATCACTGAGGTCATCCCAATATGTATGTAACATAGTGGAGTCATGCATCCAGTGCACTCTTGAAATAAAAGGTCCCAAAAACTGCTCTTTGGAACCAGTTAGGGTTTCCTAAAGAACATTTCAGTGGCTGTTTTTCATTTTCACAAACGTGTGAGAGAATTTAGAAACTTACTAAAAATTTAGAAAAAAAGAACTGTAAACTGTACCAAACCCTAGAATCATACACCATGAACTTTTTAGGAACCTTGTTTTTAAGAGTGCACTCAAAGATAGCAGTTTGGCAACTTCATTACTTTAATCTATCAAAGTTAATAATGCATGAACAACTATTATTTTTTAGTTTATGCATTTTCCTAGTTTAACCCTCCACTCTACACTGTATGAAAGAAAGTGAGAGGCTATAATCTCAGAGGAGCTGGATCCACTGACTGTAAATATCCAATGAGTCAAACACAAAGCCTGTGAGCCAAGTCTGGCCTGTGACACAGTCCTATTCGGCCCACAAAATTGTTTCCATTTTCTATTCTTATTAGCCCGTTTCACCCTGAGATGCAGTACATGCTGGGGACTGTAGTGCAACAAGTGGGTGTTCGGACCCCCTTCCCCCAACAACATTCTATGAGCCAGCGGTTCCCAGAAAAAAGATGTCTAGTTCAAGCAAATAGGCAGTTTTAAAAAATATACCTAAAACAATTTATTTTTATTTAGAATTATTTTTTAATAAAGTAGTTAACACCTATTTTGCTGTTGCAGTTTTGGCATATTTTGAATGAACAACCTACACCAATATAGTATAACATTATGACCACCTCCTTGTTTGTGCTCATTGTCCATTTTTTCAGCTTTACTTGCTCAATAGGTGCACTGTGTAGTTCTACAATTACAGACTGTGGTCCATCTGTTTCTCTGCATACTTCGTTAGCCCCCCTTTACCCTGTTCTTCAGTGGTCAGGACCCCCCATGAACCCTCCTCACAGAGCAGGTACTTTTGGGTGGTGGGTAATTCTCAGCACTGCAGTAACACTGATGTGGTGGTGGTGTGTTAGTGTGTGTTGCGCTGGTCTGAGTGGATCAGACACAACAGTGCTGCTTTTAAACACCTCAGTGTCACTGCTGGACAAAATAGCCCACCAACTAAAAATATCCAGCCGACAGAGTCCTGTGAACACTGATGAAGGACTAGACGATGACCAACGCAAATTGTGCAGCAGCACATGAGCTATTGTCTCTGTCTTTACATCTACAAGGTGGACCAACAAGGTAGGGGTGTCTAATAGATTGGACAGTATTTAAAAACTCCAGCAGCACTGCTGTGACTGATCCACTTATATCCGCAAAACACTAACACACCATCACACCAGTGTTACTGCAGTGCTGAGAATGATCCACCACCCAAATAATACCTGCACTGTGGGGCTCCTGTGGGGTGGAAGAACAGGGTCACAAAGTATGCAGAGAAACAGATGGACTACAGTCATTAATTGTAGAAATAACAAAGTGCACCTTTATAATAAGTGGAGCTGAAAAAAATGGACAATGAGCATAGAAACTAAGAGGTGGTCATAACGTTATGCCTGATGTGTGTATATTATATAGGTCATATACACCATTATTGGTTAAATCAGGCAACTACTGCAGTTATTGGACATTGATGCTAAAAAAAAATTTATTAATTGTGATTTACTACACAAACTAAATGTAATTAACCACAATTATTCATTTTAATTGGTTGACCGTCCTACTTCAGTCATTACGCACTGACTCCTCAGACACTGATTAAAACTAGCGCTGGACCAAATTTTAATGCCAATTCTGTGTCATGATTAAAAATGATTCTTAATCTAGGCCTAGGCATTATCTAGATCTGGAAAACAGGTCCCTATATAGTAATTGTCTCATAACAACTTCCCCCATCTGTACTGTCATTTCTTTGAACACCTTCCCCAACAACAGAGAAAGGCCCATTTAAAAGTAATTAGAAGTTTCATCCAGAGATTTGTGTTTAAGGAAACGTTTTTTTTTTTCTATTTATTTTTAATGTAATACATCTTATCCGGGGAAGATGTCCAAGCCAAGGCTGAGACATCCGTATAAAAATAAAACTGCTGCTGCAGCACAGCGCTGAGCTCCCAGCTGTGCTGCCTAGAGTGCTCTTCTGCCTCACCTGCTGTTGGTTTTCTCTCTGCGAGTGAAGGCGGGCCTGAATGCATTCTCGGGTCTCCTGGAAGGCCTGTCTCTGAGAGCCTTCCGCTGGGTAGTGTGTACACACTCCTACTATGTTGGTGCAGGAGAAGATCAGCACGTTGGACACAAGCTGCGAAAGAACAAGAAACAAAAGCAAAACTCAGAACTCAGAGAACAGAATGGAAGCATATGTTAGACTGATCGAGATCATTCTTTTGCCACATTTTTTTCTTATTTGCTCAAGAATGCAGGGAAAACTATCAGAGAGAGAGAAAAAAAAAAAAAAACGTTCTGCAACTAATAGTATGAGAAAGGTTTAAAAATAGACGCACCAAACTGAGCACAGGCCAGTCTCATATTTGGCTTGTACACAGTGTACATAACTTGGGTTTCTATGATAAGAAGAAAGCACCACTTTAAAATCTGGAGTTCCACAGAGAGACCCTGATAAGCCAGGACAGCAGACAGTAGTGGCTGTTTAGTGTCTGCTTGTTTTAGTTTATCTTAGTCCAAGTTAGTAAGTCTCTCTCTCTTTCTTTGTGGCCTAGGCATCTTTCCTTCCCCCAAAACATTTCCATGAGTTGCTCTTTCACAGACATATCTTGGCCAAGACCTCAGCCAGACAGCAACAGCAAGCCCTCCAGCTTAATATAGACCATGTGTACATGTGGATTTGTGTGAATGCATCCACTGAAATATGGAACAGTTTATTTCAACAGGTTTATTTCAACACACTTTGAATAGAAAGAGCACATGCAAACTAGGGGTGGATGAAGACTGCCAGCTGACACATTTCACTAGTAAATAAGAGCATTTGATTATTATTATTGGTCTGAACTTGTAATCATGGCTTATGCACGCTCACATACTTTCCCTTTTGAACTTGTACAAATGGATGGAGTAGTGAATAACACCACTAGTAGGGGTTGACAGATTTGCACTGGTAACTAGGGTCACCAAGCCAAAGAATTTTGAGGAAAAAATAAAGAATTTGTGGTTAGAATAAAAGCAAGAGTAATTGTAAGTATGGTGTACATAAAATAAAGAAGCATGCTTAAGGACCAAAAACCAGTCAAATGTTGCTTTGAGAAAGTAAACTACACTGTGGTGATAGTGGAGGTTCCCCCTGAAGTCATTCAACTTAGGTACTGAGATTGAAGAGTGATTTCTGTCATAAGAGTATCCAGTTCTCTCCATTGTAATGATACAACAGTTACCACAATTGCACAGCTACAAAACAACATTCAGCTTCCTAACAGTAATGTTCACTATCTGGCTTCCTTTTGCAATTCCCAGCTAAGTGAAAAAATAAAATTAATAACCAATAATTAAAACACTCAAAACACCACTCTCTCAAAAATTCACTTCAAAGCAGTCCTTCCACCTTTAAGATACATCAGAAGAAGGTTTTCCTTGCTTATGAACTGAAAAATCTTGCTCGACAAACTCCTGCGGCACTGCTGGAAGACACGAGCAGGCATATTTACAGCAGATGTAGCGAGGGTTACATTTTTCATTTTGGCCCAAGTGTTCCTTAAAGTCATGGCTAACTTGAAATTGAGACTGAAATCAAGGTGGAACTTCAGTCAAAAAAGAAAAATATTTTGGACATATATTTCAGAAAGAAAGATTTTTTAAGGTCAAAAATGTCTATGTGCTCTGAGAGAAGAGGAGCAATCGACTGTCATTACCGGCCATTTGTTTGAAAACAAAGGAGGGTCCTTCTGAGGCCTAGAAGAAGAAAGGAACTGTCATACTTAAACCTACAGTATCTCACAGAAGTGAATACACCCCTCACATTTCTTCAAATATTTTATTATATCTTTTCATGGGACAACACTATAGAAATAAACTTGGATACATCTTAAAGTCAGTGTACAGCTTTTATAGCAGTATAGATTTATTGTCCTCTGAAAATGACTCAACACAGCCATTAATGTCTAAATAGCTGGCAACACAAGTGAGTCCACCTCACAGTGAACATTTTGTGACAATTGTGTCGTTGCCCTTCCCTGGTGTCATGTGACTAGGTAGAGTTACAAGGTTCCAGGTGTGAATGGGGAACAGGGCTGTTAAATTTGGTGTTTTGGGTACAATTCACTCATACTGGCCCCTGGATATTCAACATGGCACCTCATGGCAAAGAAGTCTCTGAGGATGAAAGATATAGAATTGCTGCTCTCCACAAAAGATGGCCTAGGCTATTGGAAGATTGCTAACACCCTGAAACAGAGCTATAGCATGGTGACCAAAGTCATATAGCGGTTATACAGGTTCCACTCGCAACAGGCCTTGCCAGGTTCGACCAAAGATGTTGAGTCCACGTGTTCAGTGTCATATCCAGAGGTTGGCTTCAAAAAATAAACGCATGAGTGCTGCCAGCATTGCTACAGAGGTTGAAGAAGTAGGAGGTCAGCCTGTCAGTGCTCAGACCATACGCCACACAATGCATCGACTTGGTCTGCTTGGCCATCGTCCCAGAAGGAAGCCTCTTCTGAAGCTGACGCACAAGAAAGCAAGGAAACCGTTTGCTGAAGACAAGCAGTCCAAGAACATGGATTACTGGAACCATGTCCTGTGGTCTGACGAGACAAAGATAAACTTGTTTGGCTCAGATGGTATCCAGCATGTGTGGTGGTGCCCTGGTGAGGAGTACTAAGGCAACTGTCTCTTGCCTACAGTCAAGCATAGTGGTGGTAGCATCATGGTCTGGAGCTGCATGAGTGCTGCCAGCACTGGGGAGCTGCAGTTCATTGAGGAATACATGAATTCCAACATGTACTGTGAATTCCAGGCCCAAGAGGGATAAGGCAGTGCTAGATAATAATGGTGGTCACACAAAATATTGACACACTGAGCAAAATTTGGACGTGTTCACTGTGAGGTGGACTCACTTGTGTTGCCAGCTATTTAGACATTAATGGCCGTGTGTTGAGTTATTTGACTACAGTAAATCTGTACTGCTATACAAGCAGTACACTGACCAAGTTATATCCTAGTTTCATTTCTGTAGTGTTGTCTCATTAAAAGAAAATATTTGCAGAAATGTGAGGGGTGTACTCATTTTGTGGGATACCGTATATGCTAAAGATGGCTACATTGTGGCTCCCTTCTTTGCATTGTAAAACTGACTACAAATGTGGTTATCAGCTCAATACCAATCAATCCTACAGGATAAGAATAAAAATGGTCCATTATTAAGGTGAAACGTAGACTGAAGAAAAAGGACGCCCTTAGTAGGGGTGGGGGAAAATCAATTCTTGGATGCATCGTGATTCGGATGTGGACGATTCTGAATCAATTCACAAAATGTCACATTTATTTTCTAAATTTTAATTGATAAAATAATATTGACAGAACGCAGAAGACATAACTTTGCAAAGTGCGGAAGTGCAGCGCCCAGACAGTCTGTGGCGGCACACTATATTAAATGCTAGCGCAGGGGTCACAATCCAAATATCAAGAGTCATTTTGTCTTTCTAATAAAAATCAAACCACCTTTGGAGCCACAACATTGAGACCATCTTGGCTACAAATATGTTTCAGTATGGGCTAATGTCCTAGTGCAGGCTAAAAATATAACACAAACAAAAACGCAGGCTTACTTTGCTCTACTTTCAGCTGTAGCAGCTTTTCTTGCATCACCAGCTAGATGACCTTTCCAAACAGGAGAACAGTATCTCATAAAATGTCTCTCAAATTTTCTACTTTTTACAAGGCTAGAGTCAGTTTCTCATTCTCCATCTTCTTGTCTGAATTTTCGCACTCCACCTTAAATGGTGTCTGCGGTGCAAGAATGTAACTGCTGCACCATTTACGGTGGAACGTTTCACATTTGTTTAGTGCTTGATAGTTTCTTGTTGCAGATTAAATGCATCAGGAAACCAGCTGGGGTGATTATAAATGCAAATAAGTCCATGTCTCCAAATTATTAATGTTCATCTTAAATCTTTCTCTTTGCCTTGTTGTTAGCTACTAGCTAGGTGAACTAGCAGTTATAGGCTACATTAATTCCAGCGCTTAAGACCATTTACTGGTAAAACTGTGCTTGAATGATCAGCACAGCTTAATTTTACTGCAAAGTATTTTATTTTTACCTAGAAATCTAATTCTGC
This sequence comes from Pygocentrus nattereri, assembly GCF_015220715.1. Classification (NCBI taxonomy): domain Eukaryota; kingdom Metazoa; phylum Chordata; class Actinopteri; order Characiformes; family Serrasalmidae; genus Pygocentrus; species Pygocentrus nattereri. The sequence goes on from NC_051216.1 coordinate 28,932,258, forward strand.
TGTGGAGTTGAAACAGGCCAGTAAAAGAGCTGCAGGTTGCCGACCCTTGAACTATACGGAAGCACTGGCTTCTATGGAGTTGAGGAGGAAAACCATATCTGTGGGGAAAACCATAGTACAAGTTTCCACCCATTATCCACCCAGTTGAAGCAAGAAATGTCAAAGCTTTCACCCAACTCTGAAAGGGTGAAGCCAATTATAAATTTTATCGCAACTTTTATTGCCAAGAATTTGTGTCTGTACTCACTCACTGAGAACAAGAACTTCCACGCTATGTTGCCCACTTTGGAGCTGAGATGCATCATCTTTTCTTAAAAGATATTTTAGTGAAACAGCCACCCAGTTCACTTGAGACATGACTTCTGTTTGATTTATTAATATGTTGAAATTTAAAAGTACCACACAGTGAGAAAAAAAAATCATGTATAGAAAAGATGCATTAAAATGCATGGCAGCCTCTGAATCGTAATCGAATTGCAAAGTGTCAAGAGACCTCCCCCCCCCCCCCCCCCCCCCCACACACACACACACACACACACACACACACACTTTCCACCCCCACACTTAGCAGAGAATAAAAGATACACCGTCCATTTAACACAGAAATATACAGGTAATCTGACAATACATCCTTGAAATGAGTGACTAAATATTGACAAGGCATCATCTATTACCCTGCAAGTCTAAGAAATGGTCTACGTGAGCAAGGAATAAACTGTTGATAACAGCCTTGTTTAGCAGTGTTATGGTGTTATATGCTATAATTACTTCAGATCACTTGATAAAACTTTTCATGTCATTGAATCTGACATTTAAATGAATGGATTTACAAGGTTATTTTTAAATTCAGTACATTTTGTAGTACCATTTAGCCATGTGAATACATCTCCCACAGCTTTATTCCACAACACTGGCATTTTTTTCTTGGCCTGGAAAGCCATTTCATTTAGGCCAAATTAACTTGCAATTGGGCATTTGATATCTTCATGCAAACTGGATTACTCGTCTCTCTAGTGTATTATATTCAGCGTAGAGGGCTTGCAGCCCTGCAGCACGTGCTGTATACAGTGCCGACTGCATGTCTCTTGCAGCTGTGCTCCAGCTCCATCTCTTCCACTGGCATGGAAGCACGCACAGACACACATCAGATAAAGCTTCTAGCACGCCAATGCATATATTCCCAAGAAACAATCCTGTTCTATTTATAAATTTCCACCTCCCTCGCTGCCCTTATTAGGAAGCTGACAGAATGCCCTTGTCAATGAGTGGGAGGATGACCAACAAAAACACCAACACTACTATTCAACAGTGCAGTACTGAAGAGTGATCAAATAGACAGCAATAATGTTAAGTATTCTTACTGTTCCCCAACATAAAAGCACAATTCTCCCATCACTGATCTGAGGTTATTATGCTTTTCCCCATTTACTCTTAATTGTCACTACAGTGACTGGACATAAGGAAAAGAAGGGAAATCTGAGCTCTACTGTACAGAATGCTTACTCTCCATCAAGATCAGTCAATGCAGCAAAGCGCTGATGCTACGGACCTGAGCATGAGGGGGAGCTCGTCTAGTCTTTGAAGAATGCCAGAGAGCCTCCCTAGTCCCTACACTTGAGCCAAGCTGACAGCTCAAAATCTTGTAGTCTCAATGGAGATGGAGAGCATGGAAGGCAAAAGCACTTCAATTTCATCTTTACATGCTGAGATGTGGCAGGAACATGAATTAAAGGTGCACGATATGTTGCCAGCTGATGTACTGTTGCTGATAAATACGGAAATCTAATTCCTGTCTTTCATTGTAATTGGCCTTGGATGAGAGTGTCTGCCAAATAATATGGATGATCAAATGTTTCTCAAACCTGGCACTAGAGGCCCATTGCCCTGCACTTCAGTGATTTCCCTGCTGTGTTAAATTATAAATGGTCCTTTTTTTTATACTTTATATTTTTTATGTCAATTTTCAGTTTGTGATATAATTTGAAAGAACTTGTTGGCCTCTACAAAGTATGTTAATTGCATGGAGAAAAAAAAAACTTCAATTCAACTTGCCCACAATTCCCACATAGATGCGCTCCTACTAAATATTGCTAAATATTTACATTATATAGTGTAAAGGTTACAGCATGTTTGATTTAGCCCTGTGATGGCTATGTAAAATTAATCGATGACCTTTAACACGTCTTACCCATCATAACCATAAATAGGGCCAAAAATAAAATGGTTCAAAATGGTACTAAAATACTGTTACATTAAATTACATTAAAAGAAAACATTTTTTCCCTTCCCCTGAAAACTAACAGTGACAATATCCTAAATGGATGGATGTCACCATCAGTTAGGACTGCAAAACAAACCCTTGCTCGCTTTTATGCAGCGTTGGACCCACTAAATTAGATATCCAAGCACTTCTACTTGTAGTACCTGCATTGCCTGTCCCATTTCCTTACAACACATGGCTACTATAATGCATATAACAGGAAGGTTTAGACCCATTAGGGAAAGCAGCACAACAAACTCAGTCTGTTTAATGGATGTTTGAGTGCACTACTCAGCCAAGCCCATACTGGTATTGGGGAAGTAACATGGAAAGCGAAGAATCTACTGTGAACCTACTGAGCACCTAATAGGTCTCTATAGCAACTCAGAGCTGGACAGTACAACAACCTCATTAAAGAAAAGAAAGATTGAAAGGCAGATGTCTTATCTGCTGGAGAAAGACTTTTCAAAAGTAGAAGGTACAACAAGCTTTAAGGCAATATCCGGCGGTTGGGGGGGAAGAAACTCTTGGCCCATCTGGACCCAGTTTCCCAAAAGCCTTGTAGTGTTAAGATGATCATCTTAGGTGTGAGAGATTTCCGAAGTGATAATCACTCGAGCATTTTATCCTGATGGTCGGTGCTGTAATGCGTTTGGGATATGAGGCCCTGATCTACGTGAAAAAGACGGGGAAAACGAACAAACAAACAAACAAACAAACAACTCTACATTGGTCACAATCCACGATACCCACTGCTCCACCACAAGGTATCGGTATTTTCTTAAAAGCTATTTTATCTTTTTTTGTAGCTGAACAAAATCAAGTTCTCACTATCACTGCATTTTGGTGCACTTTAATACAGGGTGGTGTTCTTAAAGCTACAAAATACCTAAATAAGCCTTTTATGACAACTGACTTAAACTGACAATAACAGTCTTATTCCAACAAGCATCAGTGGTCAAAGTCTGCTTTAGTCAATGCTGGGGTCATCCCTACATCTTTAGTACTGCAACAATTAAACACCCCTTTAAGCATGTCATTCAAGTTTCTCACAAGTCATTCATTTAATTGGTTGAGTTCACTGTTAATTATCTCGCACAAAAAACTGGAGTGCTGTCATTCAAGTGTTTGAGCCTGATGCTTAAACCAGTCAGATTTTAGTGCACGTGATTTCACAGCAGGCCTGCTTGACATGGTCTGCGTCATGAAATTACCATGGCTGCCAATTTTTGTCCCTAGACTTTAATTCCAGTTAAAAAAAAAAATAATACACGGCTTAACTGTTTAAGTAAGCATTTTGGTTTACAAATTCAGGTGCTTTATGTTGAAGTGTCTTTCAAGATGCCCAAAAGGGTTGTTTGGAGTGATACCACAGAAGAACCACACACGGTTCCCTCAAGACATTTTCAGAGTTTTTTTTAATAAATCAAAATCACTGAAAGGACTGATTCTTTTGAGAATCCAGTGGGTTTTTTTTGGGTTCCTGAGTGGTGCAACTATCTATGCCCTATCATCAGGTAATCACGAGTTTGATCCCTGGTGATGCTACAGTCATCCGTGGCCAGGAGTGTAAGAGTGCACGATTGGCCTTGCTCTCTCTGGGTGGGTAGGGTGGACCAAGTCCCCTGCCGCTAACACTCATCATTAGCGCAGGCGTCTTAGCTGACATAACAGAAGTGATGGTTGCCACTTTCCTCTGAGCCCGTTTAGCCATCCTATGATGTTGCGTTAGTAGCAGCTCCAAAAGATGTGATGGAGCTTCACAGGTCTCGAAAGAAGCCTGTGGTAGCCTTCGCCCTCCTAGTGCTGTTGGTATTGTGTGACTGGGGAAATCCTAACTAGTGGGTAGAACTGGACACCTATAAATTTGGGGGGGTTCTTCTATGCCATCCCTCTCACTGTGGTGGTTATAAACAAGAGTAGATACAGACTGAGGAGTCACTCCAATTCCAAAACACACCCATTGAATAGCATGGCTGACTGCAGGCGGGCTGTGTTTACAGAAGTGTAGCGCCTCAGTGCTCGATCCAGCCTTCATGGACAGTAACTAGGGAACAGGCTGAGCACCACACAACAAAACTTCAAGCAATGATTAATGATCACTGGTGGGACCAAAAAAAGCCCACAGAGAAAGCTGACTTGCCAGTCAATACTTGCTTGATAGTAGCTCAGTTTCCATCAATGTACTACTTCGTTAATTCTGACAGATCTGATTTAAAAAGCTTGCTGAAAACGGTAGATATAAAATAAAATTAGCTTTGAATACATTTTTTGGTAGATTAAATTCTACACTATAATGTATAAATGTAACCAACATGCATTTACTTAGTGTTAAGCCAATATCTGGTTATTCATTTATTCCTTAATACATTCGTTTATATTCTATACTAACTCTTAGATGTTGAGTTATTACTGTTATGCAAAACTAAATTTAACTACATAACATTGCAGCATTATTAATTTTTTTACATAAGACTTTTGTTGGTCAACAAATGACAAACACATGGAAAAGACTTGTTTTTCTTCTGACTAGACAACCATAACATAGCACCAACAATAAATTCTCATCTTTACAAATGTGGTTTTGATTGAAAGTTTGTTTGACAGATTTTCTCTGCTTGTTGTGAAAAACATCCATATTACTTTAAACCATCAAATTCAACTCACAACTCAATGCAATTTAAACCCACATAATTCTTACTCTTGAAAATACTTTCTAATTTGGAAAATCTTTTCAATTCTTCACCTGAAAATTCCCTGTGAAAAAGGCACTGAGGCATGGCAATGGCAACAGATCGCATTATCATCATCCCTCAGGTACTGACATTTAGCCAAGCTCCATATTTACTCAGTTTCTCAGGGCAAGTGTACAATAATGCATATATCAAACAAAGGCACAGTGGTTTCTGAGGTATATTTGGGGTTTCTATGATTTAGAATGTATTCGTGCTTCTGAAACAAATGTTCTTTTAGAGAAACATGTCTCTCCAGCAGGATCCTGCTTGAGGCTTGAGAAGCGGTCTCATATTGACACCACCCCTGGACAGACATTTGTGTTACACATGATGGTGCCGATCCTATTGGTATCCTAAATGTCACATTCTGAGTCACACCTTTGAAGAGGATCGCCAGACCCACCGCCAAAAAGAAGAAAAAAGCGTTTTCAATATTTCATCTTCCACTTCAAAAAAAAATTCCAAATATAGCCGGTGCAAACATCAGCCACGTGGGGCTCTGAGCTTTAGTGGCCTTTGATGTCAGTAGTGGGTTCTTGAGGCCAATTTCCTTCCTCTGTGTTCACATGCCAACAAGAAACTACTGTACTGATAGGCAGGTAGGCAGGTAAACATACCAAAAGTAGATATAGAAATGTGATATACCTGGGCCTACAAACTACAGGCTGTGGGGGGAAAAAAAAAAAAAAAAAAAAAAAAACAAAAAAAAGGGAGTATAGCATGTGTTCAGGAGAACATGGAAAAACTTTTTTTCCCCCCCCGTTTGGGTCTAAATGCAGACGTGACTAATTCCGCTAACTTCATAACGATTAGGCATCTGGGGAAAAACTTGTGAGTCAATAAGTATCACAAAATGACGCAAAACAAGACTATTAGCATTCCGTGTGACCTCAGCCTGAGGTCTTTAATGTCCCATGATCATATTTTGGCATTAAAGCACTCTTTGAAGTATTCTAGAGAGAGATCAAATCTAGACATGGCAGCGCGAGAGGTCATGTCTGCCCATCTGTCCTTCAACAAGCAGCAAACAAGAGCAATTAAAACCAGCATGTGGCACCACAATATACTAACATCTTATACAACATGATGGAAGCAAGTTACTGATTAAGAACACCAAGATACGCAGTAACAGGATGCAATCAAGTTAACAATTAGCAAGTTAGCAATCAAACAATCATGTAAATGTATAAGATGTTATACAAAAAAGAAAAAGGTTCACAAATAACTTGAGCGGATGTTTATTAAAGGATGTCCAATGCACAATCCAGTAGCAACATCTGCAGTGTCAAAGGTCAACAAACAAAATTCTAGTTGTGAATGTTACAGACGCACCAATATGGACTTTCTGGGCTGATAATGAAACAAATTATTAACGACACCAATATCTGCAACTGATAATTTGACTTGCATTTTAATTTCACACATAAACCCACATAGGAAGTGCAGCAAGCATAAAACAGATCAAGTCAAGTCTTGAAGTACTTTTTAAAAGAGACGTTGCAAAGTAGCTTCACAGAAAACGTGGGTCCAAGCAACAATGAGCAAGCCAAAAGGTGAAAGTGGCAAGGAATTCAATAAAATGCTGCGCTGAACATAAGAGCCAACTGGCCATTTAGCACAAATGAGTAATGCATAATTATGCTGCATTTTGCTACAGGTGTAGCAGCAGCAGCATTCAAATACACTTGCACTTATGTGGTGCCAAAAAAGTGGACAACCTTCAATTTCGTGTTTCTGCTGATTACATTTATGCATCACTGTGGTGGTAGTTGAGTGTGGCTAAGGGGCATCCAACACCTACGTAAAAAGCGCACGTGACTCATAGTATGGCTTCACTCCGTCTATTGAGCCCTTCAGCCTCTCATAGCAGTGGGCTTTGGGGGGGTAATAGTACAGTGCATGCACGGGTTAAGCAGCGCTTTATACAAGTGGTCTAACTTGAGGTACGAAGGCCATACACTGTGTCTTATTAAGGTCCCAATACACCATTAGCAGCCGCCCTGTGTATACATAAACAATGTGTTAGTGTGACATTCACTGCTGTGAGTGAGTGGGATGTCAGGAGCCCGGGCTAAGATGGTACATATTTCCTCATTTTGACAGTGCAATTATAAAAAGCATAAGAATATGTACTATACTTATTTAAATTTAGGTTCATCTGTACAAACGCTTACATTGCAGAGCCTGAATATGGGACTTCTGGAGTAGAATACAAAGTTTTTAAGCTGTTAGTGCTGGAGAAGTTGTGTTCTTTCTCACTCAACTAGAGCCATTTTCAGCAAATTAAATATAAAGCTGCATTGTGCACCATAATCTCAAGTATACGTACATTAGTAAAAGCAAGGGCAAAAAATTGGGCACCAAGTAATTACATGTAAATCAGTTAACAACCAACTGAATGATAATAAAAATAAAATTTTCCTGTTTATTAATATTAAAGCAAGCTCTGGTATTTAAAAAAAAAATTCCATTTGAGTATTTTTTTTGTCCCAAACAAAACAAACAAAACAATCATTATACATATGATATTAAATTTCAGCTATATTTAAATTAGCATGGTATACTGTGAACCCCTAGCTGAAATGAAAAGCTGCCCATTCTCCATCAGGCACAATGATCTAAACGCAGACATGTAAAAGCCGCACATTGCATTTTTTATCCTCTTCCCAAGTCACCATGGGAATTGGACACAACTGATAACACAAGAGCTCCTGGTGACGAGTCCTGGGAAACAGTATCAGGTCCCCCAGGAACTGTGTGTGTGTCTTGGCATAAATATGGAGAGGATCTTTCAGTGAATCCAATCAAAAGCTGACATGACCATGTCCGGACATCATACATCGACACGTAACTTTAAGGCCTGCTGCCAGATACTGAGCTGAAACAGGAGGAAAAAGGCCAAGTTCCTGGTTTTGTACTGGTAAAATGACTACATACAAAGTTCCCAAGCTGGGACTCCAGCTGCATCGTCTGCCACATGTGGCTGAGGCTGTCTGGGGAATTTAACAGGCCACAGTTCCATCAGGAAATAGATGGTAGAAGTGGCTAGCCTTCCTTCATGGAATAACACACCAATTTATTCTGACAATAACAACAACAGAAGACATCAAAAATAAAACATTTTAAAAGCTAGGTCATTTTATAAAAGGAACACTGCTGAATGCATTTAACTTTTCCCTGAGGCAGTTTAGTCCTGGGTCAGAAAAGCTCAGTGTAATGGAGAAATTGGTCATGTTCCAGTACTCAAACATGGCTCTTTCTCGTTACTTAAAAAGAATAAGTATGGCATCATGTCTTTAAAAGTTAAGAGTTTTGACAATGGCTAAATGAGATCTCACAGGAATAGCATACAATCATGAGAAATGTTGAACTAAATGTGTGCAAAAAGATAGAATTACTAGCGTAGAAGCAAATTGAATGTGAAAGGTTTTAACCAATTCAACACCTCCTGAAGGCAGAGCTCTAAGTAAGGGCGGCCATTAGTACACCAACAAACATTATCAGATGGACAACAAGCCTGTCATTAAGACCTAACGCAAGTTAGCTAAAAGAGTGCACCTCAAAACAAATAAGCAGGTAGGTGTGTGTCACATGTGTGGAGAACACATTACATGAAATAAAAGCAAGCATTACATCTCGCAAGGGAAAAAAGTTCCATTAGATAACAATTGCTTTGCTTTTTGCCGTTACTAGCTAGCTTGTTTTGCTTGTGCATCTTCAAACATTAAAATAGCACAAACTTGAGGAATTTTTTTTGGAGGTGGGATTTAGAGAGAGGTACTCTTGGTTTACACTGCAATCCAGCACCAAAAGTTGAACAAGTCTCTTTATGAGACCACATCTTACCCCACAAGACTAGACAATGGCCTGCCCCTACACGTCATGCTAACAGTGGCCTATGGTTGGTCATTCAAAGGCCTCTTCTCATCAGTGTAGGTGATGCTGAGCGAGGAAACCCATCAGACTCTTTGACATAAGGCAGAAGTCTGGTCCGCAAAGCAGAAACGCCTAAAGTCATTCCTCTTCTCCTCAACAAAAGTCTATGCTGGGTCCACTTCTATCTATCTCAGTCTGTGATACTGTTGCATGCGTGATGGAATCCCCACTCTCAGTGTAGTCGTGACTCCTTTGCTGGGTTGCAGTCATTCCATCAGCACTGATCCTCACGCAGGCCTGACTGAACTCCCCACAAAATCAGGCCAGACGCAGCCAAGCCCCTGACCCCCTGCGTCATGCCTGCCATTTCGGTCAGAGACGCCTCTCACTGGCCTGCCTCCGTCATCAGCGTACAGTCTACTGCAATCGCTGATCCGTTTTCTGAACAGGGGGCATAATTCTCTGTAACAAAGAAAGGCGGTTGCTAGGACACAAACCACTATCGCAGCACTAAACTTTAGTACATGTGAAGCGCTAATGAATGTCACCACCCTCAAACACCCTGATAATAATTAGCCGATTAAAATCAGTGACCACATTTCTCATTATGGTAAACTGAAGGCTGCTTATTAGCATAATCATATCAATTTCACATATCATCTCTGTTGTAAGGAAACTGGTGAAAATGGTTTACTGGAAAAGGAAAACTTAAGTTCACGTAGAAAGGTTTTATTCCAGGCCATTTCTGTCAGTCCTTTCATCATGAAACATTTTGATATGACTGCGTGTCTTCTACCTCCAGCCCAAGATCTGACCAAGATGGCACTACTCCATCTTCCAGAATAACATAGCAGAGACTATGAAGGAGAAGTCAAGGGCACAGATCAGATAACCCCTCTCTGATAGAACCCCCTTACTTACTGACATTGCTTACTGCCCTGATTGGCTGAAACACGCAGATGAAGAGGACACCACATCAAAAACCTGAGGGGCAACATGCCTTGGACCATCAACTACAGGTTGTTGAATTTCAAAGAAGTCCATCTGGAGGCAGAGGAAGATAGCAGTGGTGCATGACTCACTCAGTCTCAGTTTCTCTAGAGACCACATACAATAAAAAAGGAAAAATCATTCCAGCATCACCCGTCTTCCCTTACATGCTCCTTCCATCTACAGTGTACCTTCCTCCTTCCAACAGGATATATAACCACAACCGCCAAATGTTGTAACAAATCCATATCCGAACATCAAAGCTTTCCTGCTAACGGATATGTCATGCTTCATGCGCCAGTCTGGTACTGAGAAATTTTGAATTACAGTATTTTAAGAAGAATGAACAGGACTGCATATACTCAATGATACTGTGTCATTCTATCTACATTACTGTCCATTAATTCATCATTGTAGATCATCTCTGGCAGCACTGCAAAAGTTCAGTAAACTCACTGCATTCATTTCAAACAAGCACCGACCGGCCTTCTCTTTTTCACTTTAGCCACAGGGCCCATACTACCCCTTTGAAACTGTCTGCAAATCCTTACTGCTATACACAGCACAGAGCAGCTGTTACATTCTGTATGTATTGGAAGAAGCCCACTATCAAACTATTTGTAACTCAGTTCTGATGCCACGTTTCAACATCTCTCATCACCATCTCTTTCCACTTATAATGAAGACACTACTGCACGATTCTGTTCAACAGCACTTTCACAGTTCCGTTGATCTACAACAAATGAACACGGTTTTTAGTCATTGTTGCTATTTTTGTGAGAGTACCTGGAGGTAGCAGCACCTGGATACTCGGAGCAGTGTTTTTGTAGAGCCAGCGCAATACCCAGCTTCTTTAGAATAAAGGAAACTATATAGAGACGTATGCATTACCCTTCATCAGGCATGTCAATGAGAAAGTGTCCTCTACATCGTAATTCCTTTTGTCAATTCGAGAGGCACTTCAATGCAAAAGGATACATAAAATAAATAAATCCAATATGTAGGGCCTGACAAATGCAAACACAACTTTTTTTCTTAAAATCTGTATTGGGCACAGACAACCAATAACTTTGGACAAAAAAAAGTTTTATATTTCTCTCATATTTTAGATTTCAATTTCATCCTCCAACAGCTGCACAGCAAATAAAAGCAGCCCATATCTGACCTTTTTCCTTTATATGTCCATGCAGACCTAAAAACCCTGAATCTGAGGTTTTCAATTCCAATTTGTGACTTATGTCAATCCAATTGAATTAATCACGAATTTCTCACACGGGAACAGACTCTAATGGCCACGTCATCAAGCTGCCTGTTACTATGGATACTATGGACAAATAACAGTATAAACATGCCACTTTCTAATGAGAGGAACTAACAGCTGTTCAAAATCAGGTTTACCATCAGGAATTTGATGTTCCTCTTTATGAAAGGAAAACAAAAGAAACTGCACTTCCTTTCTCCATCAGCTTCCACAAGCACAGAAATGCATCGTTTAATTATTTTTTTTCCTGTAAACTTCTGTAGACGTGGTCATTTCAGCGTTTATTGTCCTCCAAAATTTAAGGCAGTGGGCTGTACAGCTCTTTTTGACGTCAGATCAAAGGCTTCTATTAAATCTTAAGGAAATACAAAGGACAGCTGTGTTTGTTGGATGAGTATCCTGGGCAGATCTGTGATCTTTCGCATGTGCAGGTCAGCTCATTAAAAAGACAGTGTGAAGAAGAAAAAAAAAAAAATCTAATTTGGGGCAGATCTGCAGTCAGAATGTGTCCTTAGTTAACCCTCTACGGCATGAATTATTACTTGAACATTATGCGTTTTTAAAATGTAAAATTGCTTAAATAACGGAAATATTTGAAAAAAATTTAAGTGGGGTATTTGGTAAATTGGTAAACAAATCCAACTTATACTCACGTGATGTCATAAAGCATTTATACTTAAAAGGAAAAGACGCTTTTCCCCCACAATTACATAGCAAAAAAGATTTTATTACTGCTTTTTAGTAAAATTGAGACAAAGTAGTTGTTGCCATATGGCAACACCATACAATAGAGGGTTAAAGTGCTTTATTCACAGACATGATTGCTTGCTGCCAACTGTACATTTCCAAATAATGATCATCAGTTCTCAATTGTTGCATTTCTTAAATGCAAACAAACTGCAAAAACCAACAAAGTATAAAGGCTATGTTCACACTGCACAGTTGATGTGGCACAATTCGATTTTTCAGTGCTTGCCTGATCTTTTCAAATCAGAGTTGAGCCACATTCACATACAATCCTAGACTGGATACATATCCGATTCATGGCCATGTTAACTGTGCTGTACAGCAAAGGAGCAAAACATTTAAGCATTACTGGGACACTGTGATAACATATTTGCATTTTTGTTCCTTTTATGCATTTGCAAGCCTATACAAATGAGACACATTTCCCTGTAGTGCTAATCCAGGTAAATGTGGTCAGTTTCTAAAGTTTATAAATAAAGTTTATGAAATCAGCATTGACATATGCACATGGACAATAAAAAGTGGAAAATCCACTTCAGATCACAGATCCCATATCGGACCATCAGAAGCAGTTACAGCAAGCTGATTTTTTGTTCCCATTCATGACGCATTTAGGAAAAAAGTGAACTCTATGAGAGCAGTCAATGCATTAATAAATAGTGGTGGCTTCACAGGTTACAGGTAAACGTTTTTGCTGTTTTGCTCAGGATGGTGTTTTTTTGGTTCAAATTTACCAGTTCAGCCTGTGATGAAAGTGACCAGCTGATATCGGTCACTTCATATAACCAGAAACCATAATGTGATTTTGTTGTTTTTTTTCCTCTTTCTTTCTCCCTCCCTGAGGATTCTGCGCCTCTGAATAGAAGCCTCTGTGCTGTTAGTAGCTGATGTCATTAAGTTAGGCAGACTTTTGCAGCACATGGCTGCAGTCCTGTGAGACTCAGCTGGGCTCATGGTTATGCAAGAACAGGCCAAAGGGCAACTTAGCCCACAGATACACAACTCGGGGGATGCAAGATGGACCTCTAGCATATGCTTTCTCTGCAACAGCACACTTTTTAACCATCTATTTTGCATTTTATACAAATGAGATAGTGGCTTCCTTTTTCATTTTAATATGAAGATATGCCTCATGGAAATAATGGTCTTGTTTTGTGTTTGTTCTGAGGGTGGGATAACAGATCTGGACACAACCTTGATATTCAGAGACTAATTCAACTAGACTTTGCAATAAAAACAGAAACGAGGGATGGGTGGAGGCCAGAGTGCGTCGGAGACAAAGAATAAATGTGTTCCACAAGACAACGTGCCTGTGGGCTGGTCACATGAAACTTTTTTTTTTTCTTCGCTGGCATTTCAGTTTTAAGTGTAGTTAACCTGTTAGAAGGTTGTGCAGTTGACATACAGTCACAGGGTTGTCCTAGAGGGACTTCAGCATTAGGTGGTCATTCTACACTCATGGACAGATTCGTTCTTACAAGAAAAGAAACTACTATTAAATCAATTACAGTACTCATACACAGTGGCAGAGCTACTGGAGATGTTCATGATGAGCTTCATATATTGTAATTGCTGGAACAGATTGAACTAGGATGGAACCTGTCTATGCACTTCAAAGACATCAGTAACTGGTGGGGGAACAATAATAATGGAAAAATGCTACTAAAGCATTTACTTCCGTTTTCTTTTTAATATACACTCAGAAGAACAGAATGAACCTCAAATGTATTTCGCACAGTATATTTCTCTCCCTCGTTCCTCTCTCTACTTCACAGAGGAACCAGACGATGATATGGTCCGCTCATTTATCCCTGCATGTCATTGCACTTTCTTGAGAAATCCCCAACTCATGAAAGTCCGAGAGCCATGAAGTGAAATGGGTCATGGGATTTGTGGTTTTAGGGGCAGCTAAAAAGCAAGCTATAGAGGCTTTTTGTTCATGCAGAGATGCAGTGCAACAGGGACCAAACGAATCACGTCCCCATAGGTTTTCTGTCTTCTTAACTATCCATCACTCTCTCCACGCTCACTGGAACAGTCTCATGTGCACGGTGTCCCTGAAGTTCTACCGCTGCCTGGGAGGAGGCCTCAGAGGTAATTGCTTGGAACACTGGACGAGTGATCAGTGGATCACACAGCTGTTTAGAAGTGCACAGTTGTGTAAAGGCATGCTGACTGCTGCTTTACAATCTTATGATTCACTCCATCTACACAGAAAAATCGTTGATTGCGTTGCTTGTTGGTATTGTTTATTATATCTCCAAACACCACAGCAATCCCCAAGTGTGCCAATATATGGACTTTCCCAGAGTCGTTTTTGAAAGGCACTACAAACCAGAGATCGCCTTCTTTAACTTCATCATACTTCCCTACTTTTTATTTACTGCATTGGGAATTCAAGATTTCTAAACAATGCAAGTTTCAGTTTGGATAGGAGAATCCAACTTACACAAGTCTGCACGCCAGCTTTTTTTAAAATAAACTATTTTTAGGGATAAACTTAAAAATAATTAAGCTTAGAGTAATTTATTTAATCTATTATTGTAGAATAATATATATTGAATATATAATGAGTAAGCATGCATGGTTAAACAGGCATCCTAATGTTAGCCACAAAGCATAACAATGGGGGAAAAACAGATTCGGGCAATCAGCAATTTGTGAAACTAGTCATGTCAGCCAGTAGATCAATACTCAAATTATCAACCATTACGTTTTCATACTTTCCCCAAGCAGTACTGCCACTAATAAACAGCTGGGTTAAGTGGGCTTTCTGGCTGATATTTATTTGATGGTCTGAGATTTAGTATTAGTAAGGTAACACTGTCATACATACGTATCAAGTGTTTTTCTGAGCGTGGTCTAATGGTTGTGTTCACTCTTTGGCCAGTGCTCAGTGGCAGTTGGCTCCATCTTCTCGGACATTTCTAAGCAGATCTAGTACAGTACACACATACAGTAGTCTTCGAATTTCACAAAAATCACTTAATTTCTTATTACTTCCACAATATAGATGTTGTAACGAGGAGCGATGTTGAGGCGGATGCATGTGCAGAAACAAGCGAGATTTATTATGGGCAAATCCAAAATCAGGGTCAAGACAGTCCAGGTTCATATATCCAACATGAAGAGCAGGAGGGACAGACATAATGAAACAAAACACAGAACCTCAAACTACAATCTTCAAACATCCCAAACAGCACATCAAACAAACATCCCAAACATCTCAAACACCAAACGCACATGGACCAGACTGGGAGGGGCGTTTTTTTAATGCTAAATTCAGCAAACAATCAGTAATCATGCATTAAAATGTGTACAAATGTGTTCTTAAAGAAAGAATTTTGAATAGCTATGTTTGATTTGTTCTGTTAAATAACAACAAGCTCATTTATTTATGCTGCACACGCTAGTTCTCCGAAATGGAAAAAAACAAGCATAACCATACTAACAGGAATTTATGACATTGCTGTAAGGGGTCTAGTCCTGCCAGTGCAAAATTATGAAGATTTACTTGGATCCTTGTAAGTCACGTGAGTTCTGATCTGACCATTCAAAATAAGGCCACACTGCACTGTATTGGACACACCAGTTTTCAGCACTACAAACGAATGAGGCCCAAATCTGAAGCGGTCAGATCCTGTGTGTCCTTTGCTGTTTCGACAAACCTTTTCTTCTTCAGTTTATATGATTTCCAAGAGCTTTTCAAATATGTATATAATGGGGCCTGAACGATATAACGGACAATATTCACAGTCCACCAGATGAGCAGCCTCAGCAAAAAACCCCTTGAGTAAATGACCAACAATTAGCAACCACTTCTATGTTGTAACAAAAAGAAACAAGACTCTACACTTCTGAAATACAGGGATCATCGACTAGTGGACCACGGCCTGACTATTTGGTACTGACCATTACTGAATTGTTTATATTATTGGACCAATAAAATAAAACAAAGCTCAGAGTTTTCACCCACTGATTAGCAAAAAGAGCGTCATTTAATTTGAATTTAACTCAATTTTACCTTATGAAAAGAAAGAAAAAATGGTGTATTTAACACTTTTCCCCCCATTTTTAACAAATACCAACTACCAAGTGATGCACGTTTGTTTTTCTAGAAGTCCATAAATAAGAAATTTGATGTAATGTCCATCACTAATTTTGGTTGAACACTACTGATTTAGTCATTTCATACTGATATGCTGTTTTCTAAACCAATCACATTTAGAATCACTACTTCTTCACTTTTCACAGCAACACTGTCTGAACTGGCACATTTAAACACAAACCATCAGCAGCTTAGAATCACAAAAGACTTCTAAATGTATCCAACCCACAAATCTCTTTGCACTGATCTGATGAAAAACAAGAGACAAATAACAAAGCTAACAAACCTTTTTGGAAATATCTGTATACATGAATCCATGAGTCCATGAATGACCAAGTACAGAAACGTGGACTATTTGCTTACTGATTTCGAGCGGATGCCATTAACTTTAGAATGCCATTTAGCAGTTGGGCTGCTCTTAGTAAAATGGAAAACATTAGCTTATGTAAACAGAGAATCCATGAGCCACCTTGACTGCCCCCCTCCAGAGAGCGTCTCCCTAGTTAATAATGAAGGTCACCACTCAGACATGCCTCTGAATTTCAGAGGTGTATGGATAGTTCTCTGGGCCCTGAGGTGGACAGTTATAAATCACTGTATTACTCTGGTGAAGGCAATGCTAAGCAAGCTCGCTGGACCTCATCTACGACCTTCTCTGCTCAACAGGCTGGGCGGCCATGTTAGGCTCACTGGGAGTCAGATGGCAGCGAGGGACAGTTAGAACAGGAGCGAGCCCCATCCACTTCCTGGAGATCAAAGCAGCTGCTCCACAGAATACAGTCTAAACACGTAAAAAGTGCATCACTGGTACATGATGATTCTTCGTTACATGCCAGGAATACAACTTGTATTACACCAGTCAATAGTTTAAAAAAAGCTCTCAAAAGATGGAACAGCAATAACAACAGCCCTGAAAATCAACTACAGACTATTGTGCCCTCCATCCACAGTGGCTTGGGGATGTAATAAGATTTTTATTGTCCCTGTTCCCTCCTTAGAGAAGAGGATATCCCCTGTTGAATGGGATCTCTTGCTGGAATGAAGAAAATTAAACTGTCCATCTCCCTCACAGTTAACTATAGACTCAAGTAATCACAAACATATTCCCTATATACGTGGCCCTTTCACCTCTTTGTTTAAAAAATAAGCAGTTCTGGCAATATGACGGACCACTTTTAGAAGCACATGGATCTCCTAATAGAAAATAGAAAAGTCTGCTTGGAGAAACATACTGGCATAACTCTAGCAGATGAGTAAAGAAGTACTGCAATGATGGCAATAAAAGCAGGAGACCAGGAGGAATGCAGGAATGGGCTCTCATGAAATGTTTATGCTCTTATGTTAAAACACGTACAAACATATATATACAAAAGTAATGAGACAGCTTAGTAAGTTTAAATAGATATGCCACAGAAAAAGCATTTACCAGTGTTATAGTTTAGATACATACTGTCGCTGTCCAATGAAAACCATCGCCATTTTTTGCCATTTTTATTTTTCTGCATTATTTGAGCTCAGCAGCTGTCATTTCCAATCTGAAAAGTACATGATTGGACCAACAGAAATGCTTCAGAACTGCTTAGAATAAACTCTCTTTCTATTGAAAGTGAAGAACATATGTCTTCTCCTATAAAGTTGCTATTTTGCAGATATTGTCATTCAAAACAAGAAGTATGTACATTAAAACAGTTCAACAGTACATAAATGCTTCAGAACCTTTGTGCTGTTGCCTGCTCATAACTGTCTGGGTGTCAGAATGTAAAATGATTGACAATGGTGTCCCAGGCAGCATAAACAACCTGGCTTCATTGGCAAGCAGCACTGCCAGGTGGTGTGGTTCAGCCCAGCACATCTGGGACAAAACACTGTAAAACAAAATTACTGAAGTGCTGTTTGGATGGGATTGGTCTTACATGGGGAGGTGGGGTAATGCAATTTTTAACCACTTTCTGTATAATCTGTATGAGGAGTTTCTCAGTGATTATACAGAAAACTAATGTCATCCAAATGGTACCGAAGATAAAATATTTAGTAACTGATCCAGCAGACTCTTTCGTTAAATGTTAACAGGCTGTGTGTGGGCTAACTGGACCATATTCTGTCCTCATTAGAGTAAGCTGAGCCTGCAGTAAAGCTAACAGGCTCCAGTAATATTCAGAGAGAGTCTAAGATTAAATCTTTAATGTCAAAACAGCACCAATGTAAAGAATCTGTCACTTGAATGTCTTATTTCCAAAATCATATCCGTCTTCAAGGTAAACATAAGCCACACTAGCTTGGGGCCAACATCACACTGAAATCCTTGCAAATGAAAAAATCTTAGAAAGAAAGAAAGAAAAAAAAAAAAAAAAAAAAAAAAAAAAAAAGACATAAAAGCTACTTACAAATCAAAAGTATACAAGAATTATCATTATCACATAGCAATAACATGCTTGGCTTTCACATGCCCATGATTTAGTTACCGTATCTGGCTCTTTGTTATGAGTTCAAACAGTGAAATATGCATGATCTCTGTATTTTGCTCTGCCACTGCTATAAATATAGATGGAAAAAAAAAACAAGCAAATAAACAAAACATTTCCTTTAAGGTGCACCTTAGATGGGTATTCAATTGCACATACAGTTTGTATAAATAATAAAGGCATTGCCAATAGATTGGGACGTGGGATGGATATAAGGCTCCCAAATCTGGGCTGTGGAGCATTGAAACTTGGGTGAAACTTGGGTAGAAACAAGGTGGTGGTTTTTAATGAAGTGGTTAGTCAATGTTTGGCTACGTTTACGACCAAGGTCGCACAAATCCGATTTCTGCCTTAATGTGACACAGATCTGGTATTCTCAAAGCTGTGTGGACTTGAAAATCTGATCTGAGCCACTTTCAAATGCGGTCTTAGATCAGATTCATGGCCATGTGACCTTAATGAGAACACTCAGATCGAAATTCATGTGATTCCACCCCCCCATCCCCCATGCACATGCGCTACCATTGAGTGTTAACCAGGCAACAGCGCCGAACCTGAAGTCATTGCCAGTAAATGCTGCAAAAGCAACTGACAATTTTCCCCCTTTGTGCATCTGACAGCTGAGAGCTGTTTAGAGCAAATTATGCTGGTTAGCTCATTTGTTGTTCATGATGCACGCAGTTCATTCACATGATGTTATTAATTAGTAAGGGAGCATGGGGGTTGTTTCAGGACACAAGGTCCTTCACATTAAATGTTCTATGTCACTTACTTAAACAAATATGAATGATTGAGTCAGAAAGGTCAGATATGACCATAGCGAGCCCAAGTTTCCATTTAAAATACAAAATTGTTGCTGTTGTGTCATAAACCTTGCATCTCCATTTTTTTCTTTTTTTGCATAACTGGAGCACTCCTGTTACTCTTTGTATTGTGTTACAATTTCATGATTAAGGGAAGATTAGAAATGGTCGTATTCTAAAAGATACATTAAAAAAAATCGTATCCTCTTTTACCAGTTAAATGTTTTTTCCTTCTCTTGTAAAGTTTCCATTTTCAAGATTTAAGGTTTTGTTTCAATAACGATACATTGTGCAGAACAAACATGAAGGAAATCATTCCATTTTAACCTGCAAATGTTTTCAAAACAATTTCTCATATATCAGCTTATTGTCATGTTGTACAAGTCAGAATTAATGGATACATGAAGCAATCATGGGGGCAGAGGGCACCAGTCTGAACTGCTGTTTTCATGGCAACCACTGCACTAAAGTCTGAGATAAATAGTGATCTATTTTTAGACTTGTTAAGTGCTTAATGTCTTTTCATAATTCACGTGTTTCACCTTTTGATCGCTAATGGATTATACTTGTGGGACAGGCGTATGGACACTGAGCGGCATTGTTTAGGCCCTCTGAGTCCCTATTACTGAGCTCAGTCCAAGCTTCTAATGTGGACTAGCACTAACGAGGTGCACCGCTAATCCTTGCCACGGGCATTTCTACCACAAACAAATACCTTATATAGCAAGAGCTCAATCCATTTAGCACACTGGTGTCACACCAGAGACATTCCACGAGTTTATAATTTGGAACAAGTAGGATCGGGAATGTAACCTCATCCAGGAGTGTGAATGTTCTGGAAGCCTACAGGACTGTGGAATTACCCACAAGTGCCTGGAATGAGAGTCTTTGTGATGTGTCCAAGATTTTGTGATACTTTTATTTTGCACAATCTGAAATGCACAGAAAAAAAAAAAATCCCAATTGAACTAGCACCATGGCCTTCTTTGCAGCAGATGCTGTTGGCCAATCTCAGCTCCCCTGCTTTAAAGAGTGGAAATTTGGCACTGGCAAATCATAAGCATATGTTGAACATATTAATAAAGCACATTTACGACGCTCAGTTGCCCAGCCTCTCCAAAGCTGTTTGCTCATATTTACTGCTTTAACACTTCTCATGTGGCCTTCACATAAATCATGTGCACATTAAATGTAACCCAAATGTCCTCACGCTTATTGCTTTCACTAATTACAAGAGCTTGCAAAAATGCAAACTGCTGGCAGAAGGACAATGGAACTACCAAACCCTGAGCACAGGGCAGGGAGGGCAGCAGAGCAGCGGGAACAACCTAGCTGCCAGATCAGTCCCATTGAGCCAATGTTTCTTGGGTACTATGCGCCTTGTTCTAGCCTACTTTGATCATACACTGCTTACAGTAAAGAATAGGTTTAAAACCCTGTTTAGATACAGCTGAAGGAGTTCCACAGTGTGGTCAAGATTAGCACTCAGAGCTTATAGTTAATAAACACACATGAAAATGTTTTTCCACAAATTAGCACCACACTAAAAATAAATTAATTAAAAAAAAAAAAAAAAGTGAAGTCAAGTGAAGTTATCTTAAATCTAGTCCATATATCCAAATTTTTCTATTTTGAGATGGTTGTGCACTAATTATGAAAAGTAAAATTCTCACTATACCGGCAAATGTGGTTTCAAGCACACTTTTTAAACAAGCAATATTCTGCCAATATAGTGAGAACATCACTTAAAACAAGAACATAACGCCTAGAAATAAGTTAAATAATCTTAAAATAAGCTTACAACAATCTCAACAGGAATAATTAGATTTATTGACTACATTTTAAGATAATTTTACCTGATAAGATACCATTTATTGCAGTTTAAAACCACATTTGAGGTTTCATTTTTATATATCCCCTTCAAATCCTAATTAAAAAAATGTGTAAGTGTTCCCAGACAGCACATGAAAGATACATTCAGTAAAATATACATAAAAAATATATAATGGATATTAAAAATGTAACCAAAATTGTTTGATTACTTAAATGTATGTAGATGTTACTTAAATGTATTCTAGCTACAAGGTCCAGACTTTCACCTGCAGTAACATCCACAGATTTAATTCACTTCACCCTTAATTCACTTTAAAAAGTGAAAAAACAAACAAACAAACAAATAAAGTAAAAACAAACAAACTAATAAATAAATACACAGGATAATTATTCAACTGGAGGTATCCTGATCAACACAGAATGTTACAGCGGATTAGTCTACTAACCAACAAGACCATGCTAAACATACAACCGTGTCTCAGCACAATGTACACCTAAAACCTTTGTAGTGCAGCTGTCCGTCTCACTGGACGACCAAATAAAGGGTTAGCTATTTCACAGCTTTGAGAAAATGAAAAGTGAAAGTGGATTGAAATACAAAACAGTGGTCTCTGACGGTGGTTTCTATGACAGACAGCAAATGAGAGCCTCAACAGTGACCACTGGGTGCTTCCTATTAGAGTAAAGTGGGATGGGGAGGGAGGGGCTTATGCTATGCACGTAACCAGCTTCAAATGATTTTGACATCACTAATAAATTCCACAGGTTGAGAATGTGAGGGTTTATTTTGTGCAACGTTTATTTATCTGAGCCAAAGCAATATGCATCATATATAATTACAGCTCCATAGAATCAACATTTCAAGATAAACATCAAAATGAGGATTTCTGACCTCAGAATCCTGACAATACGTGCATCATGTTACCCTTTCTGCCAAAAACTGACCTGCTTGTTTCAGCACTTCTTGATAGGACATTAAGGGCCGCTGGAGAACCTTATATGGCTAAGAACAGCTGAAAAATCGCTCTTATCACAGAGCGCAGTATTCATTGTGCCACATTTCTGTGTGAATACTTGAGGACCGCAGTGCTGGAGGGACATCTGAGAAGGATGTTCTTGCCTGGAACCACAGCATAATGATAAGCTCTCCATATTACACTGCTTTTAATGACTACTTTCCAGGGGAACGAACTGTAATTTATGGGACATTTTTAAACTAAATCGTAACCAAGACATTTTCTGTCTAAAAAGAGAAAAGACTCAATCACAGACACTCATATAAATATGCATTAGCATACACATGCACGCATATCCACCCCACGCAGAGCAAACGTTCAAACCCTTTCCAACAACAGAGAAGCAAAATGGGGACAAAAAGAAAAAAAAAAAAAAAGGCTTAGTCAGTCATTCATAATATCTGATATTCTTTATCTTGGCTTCTGTTCTCCACAGCCAGTCCTTCCTCTGCAGCACGAGGGTTTGCTGATGCACTTGATACTAAGACTGTTGAGGTGTCATTCAGTTGCCGTGGCAATGGCTCAGGTTCATCCTTGTGGCTGGCACAAACAAGCTGACGCACACTGCAGTATCTGCGTATTACAGGCATGTAAATCTATGCATTATCAAAGGCTTGTTATGATTCTGTATTTAAAGGTCAGTCTAGCAGCGTAAACTAGGACTTTTCAAGGGCTCAGGTCAATTTTCTAATACGTGGTGCATCAGAGAGATTCTAGAGAAAACATGCAGTTTTCATTTAAAATCTGAAATGAATATCAGCCACATGTTTATTAGTCTCAGGTATACATGTATGAATATTGACAGTGCATGCAAGGATTAAAGTTGATGTCCTGCATTTTCCCCTTTACAAAAATCAGTTCAATATCAGTTTATGATTTGAGCCTTTTAATGCAAACAATATGAAGAAAACTTGACATGTCACCTGGACAGAGGAAGCTAAATAAGCTACACCACATGCATTAAGCCAACAGTCTGTCATTCCTGATCTGTATCAGACCTTCAGCAGCTTAATGTTGTGTATATAATCTGCACATTGTGAATCATCTCATATCTGTGTGTTAGAAAAACTATAGGAGAAGATCTCTGAGGTCAAATTAATGGAATGGATCCGAAGACACGTCATTGTGTTAATCAGAGAGGTAAATCATTAGGTACAAAACTGAAATGTTCAACAAGAAACCTCAAAGCGGAGGAGAAATGAGAGCAAAGCATGATAATCCCATTCCTTCATAATAATTAGCATAATGGCACCATAATGGTCTCCGCTCGCCAACTCAATAATGTCAGTCCATTATCCATGCCACGTAATCATGCAAACCCTCGAGTAAGTGCCTTACGCAATTCTGCGTCGATGGCGCTCTCCCACCTCCTCAAGAGCTAATTGCCTGAGTGTCACAGCCGTCAATCAAAAGTGAAAGAGAATCCACTCTCAGGGGGCTTCACTGGATGACAGAGAAGATGATGTGCCACCTTTTGTCTCTCATAAAGAAAACTGTTTACATCATGAACGTTCATGCTGCAATTGCGAGAAATTGAGCTACAGTCGTGCCATGCTTTTATCAAAGACAAGTACCGAATTCTAAAGTCTGCACTGCTTGCAAAAAAATGCTCTCAACCGTTTGTAATCCAGTATGCTTTTTTGTCTGAGAGCTTCACCAAGTTATATGCATCACACCATATCAGACATACTCAAAATGTTGCTGACAATGATTGACACCATTGGTTGCTCAATCTTAAATTTATAAATTAATACAAGAAAAAAGAAAAAAAAAAGAAAAAAAAAGAAAAAGAAAAAAAAAAAAAAAAAAAAAATAATAATAATAATAATAATAATAATAATAATAATAATAATAATAATAATAATAATGAACAAATAAATGACTGTACAAAGTGGCATAAGCAAAGCCAAAAAAGTATAACCGGCTTTGCTACTGAATGAATGAATGAACGAACGAACGAACGAACGAACGAACGAACGAACGAACGAACGAACGAACGAAATTAATTGTGGCCATTATGCAATTTTCAATTTTACTATTGTGGCAAATAAATGGATAAAACCTTTGCATGTTTGATGAACCACCACTGGGCTGGTGCTAACTAAAAATAGTTCCATAGAGACCATTTGCAGAATGGTAGCAGTAATCAGAAGAACACAATCATTGCTACTTCAAACAAAAACATTCAAAGTAATTTGGAGCATTTCTATTGGTCCATTCATCATAAAACTTTCACACAATGTAAAGGACAGTGGCTGTGTTCAGATGATGGACTCCAATTTTATTTTCTGAACACGGACTTTCTAGGAGAGGAGGAAACTTTAGGTCAATACACTGGAAATTGTCTATGACCAAACTGACCAAAAAAAAAAAAAAAAAAAAAAAAAAAGGTGTGTAGACTTGATATTTGTTCCCTTTACTTGAAAAACAACAGCACTGATGAACATCTACACTGAACACCTATCTTGACTGAGTTCTGACAAACTGTCCACCCTGTACAACTGCATTCATTTTCTGTCATCGCTGAGCCAAGGCCCTGCGGAGTGTTCCTGGCCTTGTTTATGTCACCTGAATGTGCAGGGGCCACCTTGAGTTTAGCGCACACATCCTGTTATATTAGCAAGCATATGGCCTCACCATGAGCCGCACGAGCTGGGCAGCTGGGATATTGTTTCCCTGGATAGAGGAAGCCTGGTTTCTCCATGTGCCCAGCACAACACAAACACTCGCTGCTGTATTTATGATATTCACAAAGCATGGAGGTCTGCCGCTAGCAACAGCTGCAGCTTATATATTAGAGATCCATCAGAGTCCCCTCATTCTGCCCAGGCTAATGATTTATGGAGTTCTGGAAAGTGGTCCGAGACCTGTTTCATGGAGAATTCAAAGGGTGTGGAGACGGGTAGTGGTTGCAAGCAGTAAGGTCAATATGACTGCGGTTCACAAATAAAAGCAGAGTCTGTTAAATGTGACTGTCAAACAGACCCTAACCTGATTTACTGAGGACATCAAGTTTCCACTCTGGATAATGCATTCGAGTTCTGTTGTACACGCAACAATTAGACGCGAGTGCTCACAGAGTGGTCTCTTAAAATGCGGACATTAGTGTGCTCAGGACATGCACAGTCCTGCTATTTTTTTGTTGTTTTTAGATGCCATTATCATTTGGAGTCTTTAAATCTTTGTTCAAATTATAAATAAATAAATAAATGAATCCGAAGCATTGCAAAAGCATCAAATGCGCCTAGTCGTGCGTGAATTTGTCCCCTGAATATAACGTGTCATTTCAATTATGAGATCATTATTGCACTTGCATGTAAGCCAGTGCTCCTTTGCATTTAAAGTCAACCTGAAAAAAGTTCTGTTAGTTCTAGATGCTGGTCATAAACAATTCATTATAAAATACTACTTAATAAATAAAATTCTTGTTTTCCTGTAATCTTTGACTTGAGTATTATGACTTCTGCCTGCCTCTAAAACATGTGATTTTTACTTACATCATTGTGCAGCAGCAGATGAGGAATATTAATATTATGAATAATGCTATAGTTCACTTGCTCCTTCTACCACCCCCTCTTAACATCAAGTAAAATGATTCGTTAGATCAGATGTTTTACTTGGAAGTATGTCACATTAGAGGTGGGCAGATATTACATGGAAAATGTAATATTACAATACTTGAAGGTTTTCACAGTACACACCATTTCACTTTTTCTATCATCTGATAAACTGAAAAAGACAAAGTAGTGCCAGATTTTAAAAATACCATCAAACTATATACGACAACTAATATTGAATGAAACCCTTTGCAAATCAAACATTTTAAACACTTTTTAAATATTGATGATGTCCACGATACACTCAGAAAAGCATACTGTGATATATCGTCATGTAATTTATCACAGTAACGATAAATATTTTCTTGCTGCCCAGCACTACATCACAATTTGAAGAAAATAGGCAATAGAAGAAGAGGCAACTTAAAATACCAAGTGCAAACCACCAAGCGTGGTCGAGCCTGGTAGGCAAGTGACTGAGAAAAGTAAGGTACTATTTGAGTAGTTGGTGTTATTACACAATACAGTTGAGGTAATGCAGCTGTCGTACTACTTTCAAGTAACGTTAATTAAACATCAATTAATGCGACATCAATCCAAATGTGCCAAAGAGTCGGCTTGTTTTTAGCATTTATGTAGCAATTTTTGTATTTTGACCATTCAACTGACTACGTAATTCAGAGGACCTAGTCACATTAAGTGGGAATATGTATGGGACAGGAGGAATAGTTTAGGAAAATTTATGTTTAATACAGGACATGATGCCATTCATTTTTCTGACTGAGAAAAGTGGCTTAGGCCAAGATTTCCTTATTTGGAAGTCCTACAAAACCAACCTCAGAGTCAAATCAAAATTATTTCTTGTACTAAACTGACACCAATATCATTTTTGTGAACACTGTATATTTGCCCCACGACCCTGAGGGAGAAGCAGCTTAGAAAATGTGCGTGTATTTTTTTTATATTCTATATTTATGTATATGCCCTCTTGTCCATGTATTTCTAGGTGTTAAGTTTTGATATGGTTCTGGTTTTTGTTCCTCTACACTTGATAAATAAACAGAACATGTTTTCTATACACTTCCAAAGTCACTGTTCAGCTTTCAACTGTAGTTACATCAATAAAAGATGAGTTCACTGGTTACTCAGGGCAACAAGAATGGCTAGCAATAGGTGTGCGACTTGTCTATTAAACCAAAGAGAGAAGAAAAAAAAAAAAAAAGCAGAGACTGCTAAACCAATCCCACCCATACAGCCAAATATTTAATCAGAACCTTAACTTGGGATTGTTATCAGGGCTACAGCCTTTTATAGGCACTGTTCAGTTCTTTAATAGCAAAAGAATGTATTCCATATACACAAATGATATTCTCTTCTACAAAAGATACACAAAAGTACCTGCCAAGGTCTCCTGAAAACGTAAACCATCCCTGTACCATGTAGGTTAAGGGTTTTCTTCACATCTCCAATTGTTTGTGCTCAAGCACAAACTTCAATAATATTTTTAGCAGTGAATTCATTTGAATATTCAAAATCACTTTTCTGCCACAATCGTCTTTTCAAAAGCACTTTGGTGATAGTTGTGTTTTGTGCTTCATGTAGTTATGGAATGAAGACAAATAGTTGTAGATTAAAAAAAAAAAGTACCTTCAGCTTTAAAATAAAGTATCATAAGTTTTAGGAACTTCATTGCATTTCAATGTTAATGCAGTACTGAGTACACTGTCCTGAGGCCATCGTCTGGGGCCCGTCATAAAACTACACTTTAAAAAGTCTTTCTGATCAAAGCCTCTTCTCCTGTGTTCGAGAGAGCTGTGAAAGCACTTTTTCCCCCCAGCAGCCACACTCATCATCATCATCATCATCATCTGGTCTGCTGGAGGCAAAGCAAGCCAAACAGAGCCCACAGCACGTGTTTATGGTCCTTCAGGCCATATCAGTCTGCTACAAATGGAGCTCCTAATAACACCACTCACTCAGCTGGCGGAATGAAGCCTAATGGAGTTAACTCAACTTACACATCACTGCTCACATCCTAGATGGTAACATTAATGGTTTCATACCATCCTGCTTCTCCTAACTGATGCACAGTTCTAAGCCAATTTTCAGGTACTCCTTGTTAAACTAGTCTTTTCTGCGTGTTAAGTTAATTTATATTTGATTAACTTGATACTCCCAATTGGCAGACATTGCAGCTTGTAAGTGCTGTCTGCTGCCAGCTAGGAATCTTTATATTCTTAATTTAGGAGCTTTTACCATGTTTAGGATCTACCCACAGAATTTCAATGAGGTTCTAAAAAAAAAAAAAAAAAAAAATTTTGCTTACATTTCTTCTTTGTGAAAGTAGTTCATCGTGTATTTTAAAGTATGTTTTGGATAACTGTCCTGTTAAAGAAGCCAGCTTCAGTTTCTTGACCGACTTTCATATTTACTTCTAGAATTTGCTATTTAGTGGACATCATTCATATGACATCCACCAAATATCAAACATCATATATCAAATGCTACTGCTTTTTTCTTCAGAAATAGCTCTGTTGATGGGGGTTAGAGAGTTCGTTTTTTACTTCAATCAATCATTGACTTGTGACGAGGTTGCAGGTAAAAAATTTTCTTCTGATCACTCTTCTATGCAGATCATGTTTGTTCATGCAGTGCTGCATAGTAAAAGCTTATACCCCCCCCCACTTCTGCTATACTTTCCTTCCTCATCAGCCAAACTTTCTTTCAGGTCATTTGCTGTCATGTAGGGGTTTTGCTTTGGCATTTTGGTGGGCACACAAGCCGTGCTATCCAATTGTTTCCCCTAAAATGTTATTTTTTTACTGACATTTCAGACAGCAGAAATTGAGAGACACCTTGATATCTTTTTAGAGTTTTTCCCCCACTTCCTAGGCATAGATCTACAGTTTAGAGAAGCCTGTGGTTGTTGAGTGTTCTTGTTATGCTCTGGAACTGTCAGCCAACTGTCATCTGCTGACACTCCTTAATGACAATTCTAAAAGTTAATTAAATTCTAGAATTTTACAAGGTACTTAACTTTTGCACATACCACAACTACTACTCTTTTTTTATTAAAAAGTAAATCAAATATAAAGTAACTTTGCAGAAATAATGTTTTTAAATAGTTTGCTGCACATGGTCATGTTTACCATTTTCACAAATTAAACAGCATGTTTAATTTAGCCAGTACTAATACTGCTAAGTAAAAAGTTACCTTACAATCTGCAATCAGTTCTGCAGTCAAGCATTAATATCAGTACAATGGGTTTTATCAAATGAATAATAAATAAATAAAAACAACATAAGAAATGCTGCTCACTCACATTTGTCCAGAAATGAGATGAAGGAAGGGGAAAAAAAAAACAAAAAAAACAAAAAAAAAACCCAAGCTGACTGACCGATGGTTCTTTACCCCCAAAAATCTCCCAATGGGAACAAAGAAGCTGAGATTATGGAGTATTTTTACTAACATCTGAGCATGGGTTATGGTAAAAATGGCTGCAGTGCCCCTAGAGACAAAGCTTGAGAGTCTGAGAAATATGTAAGAAAGAGTCACATGAGTGGAACACACAAAGTTCTACTCCTTTCCATACAAAAGCATTGTTTAAACATTGTTATTTCATGGTTACAAATGTCATTACTAAATTATACAAACAGTTTTAAACTGGCAAACAGTCACTCATCATTTTAATGAGCACAGATATGTGAAATTCAGCATGTCCAGAGCAAGATGATCTGCAATGCATGTGCTTTTCAGCATTTACTTACTGCATTGAAGAATGTAGTCTGATACTGATTTTATCATGTGCAAAGTGAAAATTTAGCCCCGCCACAGTATGCCTGTTTTTAACTTCCTATGCCCAGGTCATGGCTGGTCAAGGTAATTTATTTATTAAATTGTTTTTTTTTATGCCAATATAAATAACAATTGCCTCTAGCACTGAACATTTAAAAAAAAAAAAAAAAAAAAAAAAAGCTAAAAAGCCATGTCCACAGTTAGAAGAGGGAGAAAGTCAGTTGATTTTATGCCTTTCATTGTTGGATGGAGCCAAACTGGCTTCATTTACTGAGACTTATCTGGGGAGAGATCACTTTACCCTCAACATAGCCTGTAGCCTTTCCAGTTAAAAGCAGAAGTCACACTGTATAACAAACACCCTGAAGTGTCTATAAATTTAGAAAACAATGTTACACGGTACAGTACTGTCTATACTTGGTTGCCAGATTATTGGAAATGGACTCCATTAAGAATTTGACCCATTCATTCACTGTTCTCCTCCTCTATAAAGCTGAACCGAACACGAGCTGCTCATAACCAAAAATATTCTCAAAATCACCTTCTGTGTTTACTAGACAAACCATCACCTTTAAACAGCGCACACTTTTATTCATATTCTACAGCTATATGCAAAAGTTCTAACACTCTCTACCCCCCCCCCAAAAAAACATTCTGTTGGTTTCCCAAGTAAAGACACAGCCTCAACAGGGATTGAACTTAAATATGGCATTTTCTGCAAGTGTCAGTGCACCAAATTTCTATTTATTTGCAGACTTTAACATACTGGAAAAAAATAAAGCAAAATATAAAATGTGCCATAATTTTTGCATAGGCCACATTTTACTTTTACCCCATCATGTCAAATTCAGCAAATACAATCCCATAATGGTGCATTAAAAGAACGGTGTTCTCTGTAGAGGATGTGTCCTTATTTTCACTTAGAAAATAGGCAAAGCATGTAATTTGAGCAGGAGCACCCAAGTTTTTGCATATCACTGTATACACCTTAACCTTTTTGCATACTCAATTACACGCAAACACACACACACACACACACACACACACACACACACACACACACACACACACACACGCTTCAGAAGCAAATAACTAAATGAAAAAAAAAAAAAAGTTAGCAGCAGGTAAAGAAGAACCAAACATTAATAATTGAAGTCTCATGTTAAATGATGGTAAACCCTTGATTTAGTAATAACTCAAGTGCATAAATTAAAACAAAGTAAATAAATACTTTTGAATTGAGTTGCCAACCATCACCTTTCAAGGTGAAATAAAATGACTAAATTCCAAGATCTCAGCGCTACCCTTAAACCTAGGACAAACTTTATACAAAAGGAGCATATCAGATTCCTGGCGCAGTAACCGATTGAGTCACGCCCACATATCTCAAGCTACATGCTGAGATTCCACACCAACGCTTACCAAGTGGGAGATACAAAAGGCTGAAAAATAAATAATATTCAAAACAGGAGATTATGTCTGTTTTTCATTTCTTTTCCGTTATTCTTGTATTAAGCTGCTTTGTTGTACAGAGCTAATCAACAACTCTTCATTCACTTTTATATTGATCTCTAATCTGGACTATGGTTTAGCACCACCTCCAAAAACAGTCTAACCGTTAGTGAGGTACGAGAGCAGTCTGCAGCGTTAATTTAAACAGTGCACAGCTACTGCAGTTTCAAAAATATAGCATACAAACAACCATAAAATAAAAATACTAACAAAACAAGCACACACAGGTCAATCCTGAAATCTGGGGGGTGTTGCAGGCCCCTCACCACCCCCACCTCTTGCAGCCCTGCTCAAACCTTCACGCTCAGTTAAAAATCAGATGCTTATGTGGAGCACATTTTGCATGCTCAGTGTTTATGCAGTGTAGCCCAATTATTTTTTGCACTGTATTTGATATGCTTACTTTGCTATATAATGCACAAAGGTGCATTGGCCTCCGAACTGACATCACTTTCAAAATTTCCCAATGTTTTGAGTTAATGGGGGAGTGCACCTTATTTTACATTCACTTCTAAATACTTACTGGGTTTAGGCACCTCAGACTGCTAAAATAAGTTGTCAGGACTTTAAAAAAAAAAAAAAAAAAAAGCCCCACTCCCAAAGGACTACATTCAGTGGCAAAATACAAACCACACACACGAAAATGTACCTCTTTGACATTGTTTTAGAAATGCTAAGAAAGTGTCTTTTTAAATCTGCCTTGTATGCTTCAATCACTCAAATGTATTCATTCGCTGTGCCGTGACTACTTTCCAGATGTGCGTTTCTGCCTGTGTTGCTACTTGCTAGGTGGATATAATATCTGGCATGAAGGAATCACTGAAGGCATCACCTTCATATTAGTGTCGGCACCATATTCAGGGTACTGTATTGCTTGTAGCCCTCATTTGCACGAATCTTTGTCTCTCAAAGGAAATAAGCAAGAATGAAGAATAATTTGTGCCCTCAATCACATCCAACAACATTGCAACACTTATTGGAAATTATACTCAGCAAGCTAACCAGCTACTGTAACCAAGACAAAAGCTGGCTGCGGACGTGTTCCATTTACATATTTTACCTTGAAACCAATTAAAAACGTATGAATTTGTTCCACCCACAGCATCTCAAACCTCCAAATGAGAACGAACCAAATCATAATCAGGAATAATTTTCACCTATGTAAAGAAAAGTATTTTTTTAATGTCTTCTCTTTCTAAAAATTGTTTTGAAGAAATGAAGGTTAACAAATCAATGAACATACATAAAAAGGGACAAACCCAACTAATTACATTTTATTTTGCAAATCAGTCACTGCTGGAGAAAAAAGGAAAAAAAAAACTTGAAACTGCATGTACTGATATATAAACCGGTGCTTCTAGAAAAACATCCAAAACACGTCTAACAGGGAAGTGATTATAGGTGAACTCCATCTTTAAGGGATCAGCATTTAGGCCTAAAACTTGCAGGGAATCTGTGACAATGTAACATTATTTCACTACATGTACATACAATAATGCTTTCCGAGTCTATTCCGGGAAGGAAAACGCAGCGAGACTCACCCTCCCACACAGTGGTCATCATTACCTACAGCCGGAAATGGACTGACATGCTGGCTGCTAGCCTCTGGCTTATTGACAAGTCCCAGCTCAAAAGTGTCACCGTCAAACACCCCCACTCTCTTCTCATCACACTGAACTGACATCTCACTAAATAACAGAGCTAATTTTAACTCGGTCAATTACTACAGCATGCGGATAAAGTTTTACTGAAATGTGATGGAAAAGTATTCTCATCACTGCACTGGCAGCAGTGGTCAAGAACACAGTATATATATACACTGTGAAAGAGTATTAACATGGCTCAATTGTGCAAGGCCAAGAGATTTTAGAAAAGGCATTCTGGGAATTCTGTTCCACAGAACACTTCGAGGAAGACGGCAACATAGTATATGGCCAAAAGTATGTTGTATGTTGACACCCCTCCTAATTATTGAGTTCAAGCGTTTCAGCCAAACCCATTGTTGCTAAGTGTATAACATACTGTCATACTGAAGAGTTCAGTGACTTTAAATGTGGCACTATCATAGGATGCCACTTTTGCCCCAGTCAACTAAGTGACTGTAATGCAAGCATAAGAACAATAACAGCTCAGCAACAAAGTGGTTGACCAAACAAACTCAAAGCAGGATCACAGAGTGCTGAAGAAATGTTGCACGTAAAAATCACCCATTATCTGTTGCAGTACCAGTCAACCAGCAACTGCCTCTACAATCAACAGCACAAGAACCGAGCTTCTGAGTTTCACGAAATGGGTTTCCAAAGCTGAGCAGCTGTACACAAGTCTCGACTCAGCATCAGGGAAGGCCTTTTCATGTTCTAGCATTACCATCACCCTGTGCACAAAGTGGGGTCTATGAAATCATGGTTTGATGTGGAGGAACTCCAGTGGCCTGCACAAAGCCCTGATCTCATCCTGATGGAACACCTATGGTTTGAAACACTGACTGAAGCCAGGCCTTCTTGACCAACATCAGTACCTGACCTCTCAAATGCTCTTGACAGAATAGGCACAAATTCCCACACTTCAAAATCTTGAAAAGCCTTCCTATAAGAGTGGGAGATGTTACAGCAACAAAGGGCAGGAAGTCCCATATTAATGACCATGGTTTTGGAAAGGGATGTCTAACAAGCACATACAGGTATGGTGGTCAGGTGTTAAACTTTGTAAAGAGAGATAAGGCAGCCAACGAGTATGTTGCTCATAGCTGAAAAGTTTTTCCACACACCGGACAGTTTTTAATGACTGTTTCAGACGTTTTCACTGAGTCATTAGACTCCTCTTGATCATCCATGATGACTTCTGAGAAAACAGAAAGCACGATGCCAAGGTAGCTCTAGATTCAGACAACACAGAGCTGCGTCAATCTAAACTGTGTAGGCTTCCATAAGCAGCGGGACACTGGCAGGACTGAATGAAAAAGCTGTTAACAGCTTGAAATCGCCACATGGCGAATCTGCCATAGCAGCAGAGCGGCTAATTAGCAGCCTTCGCCCATTGCTGTGAGAAGGATTGAATAATTGACAGCAGTATGTTTGGCTGCTTGAACATATTTGAAAGTGTTTGCTGTTAAGTCTTCAAGACACATTTAGAATTAATCTTGTGAGCCCTTCTTCAGGAAATCCTGAAAACAGTAAAGGCTCAGCAAAAGTTTTGGCTCACCTTGTTCTGACTGACTGAAGTAAAGCAATGACGTGTGTAATACTACACTGGTCAGTTTTACTCAGAATCAGTGTAACAACCAGCCCCCGTCTCAATAACATGCATTAAGGACAGATACCTGGGCAGCTGTACAGTAGTAGTAGTAGTAGAAGTAGTAGTAGTAGTAGTAACACAAATACTGTAGTATTGAGGCCAAGTCCATGTTACATTAGATCTCTTAAAATGGCAGGCATGGTTTCCAAATTTGGAACATTCCCAAGAAAATTGGCAAGAGTGCCAAGTAAGAGCACATGTTTTTAATGAAAACATTCAGAGGCTTTAATTTCCTGGTCTCCAACTGTCTTCATTGCTTTTATCATTTCATTCTATAGTATAATTGTGTAGGGGTGTCCTGATCCAATCTGATCCAGGCATATTCATGGCATGGCTCAGATACTGTCTATATTGGCAATCCGAGTACAATCCAATCCAAGTACAATCTTTTGTTCTACTTACACCACTGTAGAGGTGATGTAAACTGATCCATCATCTGCAGCTGTAAGATGCACTTTCAGAAGTTAACAAAGCGATTTAAATGTCTGCAGCATGTAAAATGTGAGCAGTTACCACTGACAACTTGCCACTTACCATGACTGGCATGCCATCCAAAGCATGAACAAAAATACACCAGTACATTTTTCACTCATGAGTCGCAACTAGTTGAAAAATGAAATTATTGAAGAAATGTTCTTCCACAGCACTTTGTTTTAAAAACTAGTTGCGCAACAACGTATACCACTTTACATTCATACAGTATATTGAAAAAGGAAGCGATTTCACTGCAGAATATTGAAGTGAATGGTAGCAAATCAACAGTTAGGTCCATGAGCCAGTATTAAATAGATTATAAAATGGCCAAAATAAATAAATAAATAAAATTTAATTTCCAGCATAGGCAAAAGTTTGGGCACCCCTGGTCTAATTACATTTTGGTGACTTTCTAAGTGAAAGGTAGTTAAAATGTTCTTCAGAGAATGTCTGCACATAACACAATTATTGTTCATATTTGGGGGAAATTGGGCAAAAAAGTTACAGCACATTACATTTTGTTTTATATCATTCCTATATATCAACTACAAACTAAAATCTACAGAGAAATTATATACTTAGGTGTGGACACAGGGAAGGACTGACTACACTCCCAATGTCCAACATTGTTCAGATAATTGAGATAGGGCCAAAACTATCCCTGAATGACACATGTAAACAGCCAAATGATTCCACATTTGGATGGGGTAGGATGGAGTCTATCGTTTCTACAGTCTTTATAAATATTTAGCACATCATATGCTGCAGGGCCAGAAGAAAAAACAAATGCTTTCAAGGCAACAAGTATCAGAAGGCCACATTAAATTTTCATCACAGGAGTTTGAGATGAGAAGGAGGCGAGCCTCCCACTGCCCTTTTCCTGTATTTCTGAAGGAGCGACTGTGTGCCTCACTCAGTGGTCGCGGCATCATACAAAAGTCCTACAGATGACACGTCTGATGCTTCAGATAATGGGTCAAAATAGGTCATTTAGAAAAGTACTTCTCTTTCTCCTGCAAGGCCAGTAGAAAAAAAAGAAGAAGAAGAAAAAAAAAAAACAAAACACAGGGTTGTGACATTAGTGGGCTGAGACGCAAGAGCACACTGAAATTTTAAATCTGTCCCACAGTCTCCAACACTAGACATCTAGAAAACAATGGCATCTGTTATGTGGGCGAGCCCTTTTGCCAAGGACAGCTTTACACCATCTTTTAGAGAGCGTGCAACTGCCAAGGATTGCGATCTTTATTAAAATGTTACGGTCTCCATTTTTTTTTTATTTGTTATCATAAATAATAGTTACATTATTCACATTATGCTTTTATACAATGCATAATATGGTGTATTTAGGACAATACGCACACTATAAATTATACTATGGCCTGTTTGTGGACTCAAGTAAATGATCATGTTGTAGTGGTGAAATAATGACCAGTAAGGAGTAGAAGTACCACACCAAAAAACAACTTTGGTATAAGTACAGAAAAAGCAGGTTTAAAAGGCTTAATATTGATCAAGCATGCCAAAATAAAAGTTTTAACCAAGCATTAAAACAGGAGGGTAGGGTGTTATTACAAATAACAGCTCAATTGTGATTGGGTTGTAGGCACAGACGTGATTCCACAAGCCAAAGATAATATCATGGTCATGATATTATTCATTTTAACATGACCTTGAGTGTTTTATTGCTTTTACCCAACAGTTGTGCAAAAAGAATACAAAAAATAAAGCAAAAGACTCCTTTATTACATAAAACGTTACATTCTTACATAACATTACATAAAACATGCTTTTAAATGTTGGCAAATTTTCTGCCAAAAAAAGAGAATGTGGTAGTTAGATTTATATTGAACACTTGCTGGATATTCGACTTTCTCACCTCCCCTTCTTATGAAATAAACATCCAAAACTGATCAAATATACTTAAAGTTTTCAATAGATCTGGCTACAATGAGGCATCAGTCACATCACATCACTTGTGGGAAAGAGAGTGGATTCCTTCAAGCCTACTACAAATGATAAGAGACGTCACTCTCTTTAATATAAGGCCACAATAATCATTATAATAATAGTCACAATCGCAACTATTGAAAATGATTGCAATTACTTTAGATGATGTCATTAACTTAAGCTGCCTGCAATACTTTCCACAGTTGTTGATTTTACAGTTCTTTTATGCAAAATGTGTATTGGTATGGTGGGCTGAGGCAAATCAATGTAAATAAAAAAGCAGTAAATGCATTTATTGAGAAACAGCATGGGGGTTATAAAAATGTTCTAACTTTGTGTTGAAGAGGGCAGTGCAAGTAATGTTTGTTTATGAGTTAGCTACACGGCTAATTCTAACGTTTTCCACATTTTCACTCAAGGAAAAAAATAAATAAATAAATAAATAAGCAACTTTGCTCGACTCCACACACAATTCTATGTAACTGTAGACAATGTAGTGTATGTATTTTGACACTGCTGGGATGTGAGACTGCTAATCTAGCCTCGTATTTCAAATCCACTGAACAACAGGACAATTAAACTGTTCATTCTAAATATTCTCACACACACACACACACACACACACACACACACACACACACACACACACACACACACACACACACACACAGCTGTGACACTTTCAGAATCTGACCAAACAGGCTGCAGGTTAAATATTATCTCTGAGAAACGATCTAAATGTGCCCATTTTCTGTTTTTGCGTGTGGTAAAGTAGAAACAGCTAGCTAGCAGTTGTTACATTGCAGCCAGTGCTCAGCAGGATGATACAGTTGTGAAACAACAGACAACAAAAAGACAACAACCACAACAACAAATCAGACTGATCCTTCAGAACTAACTGCTGTATAATACCATAATTAGCTAAGCTTTTACTGTGGTTTACCATATTATGAGGCTATTGTAAGTTTTAGGAAAATGACATGTTTGAAGATGCATGCATGCAGTGTTCTGAATCATATGTGCTTCCTGGATATTGCATAGAACACATGAGCTCTAAA
Organism: Pygocentrus nattereri; assembly: GCF_015220715.1. Lineage (NCBI taxonomy): Eukaryota > Metazoa > Chordata > Actinopteri > Characiformes > Serrasalmidae > Pygocentrus > Pygocentrus nattereri. Next base: position 28,969,990 of record NC_051216.1, read on the forward strand.
ACTTCTCTGGTGAAACTGCAACATGTCTGACTAAAATGCAGTGACAGCAAGTCGAAGTGTCCATGGTAACAATACTGTGCCTGTTGAATGTGGTATACTTAATCACTGAATATCAGAGCAAGACTAGTACTGAGATCTGCAGCCAGCATCTATCAGCATAGCTAATGATGCTCAATTGATCTAAAATAAAATGACAAACATAATTCAATGTGTCACCTGAGGGGTGTAAATAGATACAACCCATATTTGAAAATAATTCTGTGGAACTTTTATGCATTTTGCACATAAATGGAGAGTAAAAATACTGATTTCACATCTTCAGCTTGGCAATAATTGTGTATTTGAACCAGGGATACACCAAAATTTTGTTGGAAAATGGTCAAAAATAGCATGTTTGGTTTCTGGCTGAAAGAGAAACAAAAGATTAAATAGCCCTACAATGAAATGTCTACATCTAAGACTGGATAAAAATGAGAAATAAGGAATAAAATATTGTCCGTTCCCTTCGCGCTCATGTGCTGGTCAACTTAGACGAATTTATTCCGTCTAAACAGCAACATCGACAGTGAAAACGTCAGCCACATAGGATACGCCCAACACAGCAAAACAATAGAAGCAGAAGGGAAAGGCCCAGTGAGCGTTCAGACATCTACAGTGATGACAAATTGTGCAAAGTATACCTAAAAATAATGGAATTCATTGCCTTGCATAACTGCTCTCTGCTGTCAATGATGCTGGATTTCAAGTGACATACTACAAACTGTAATAAAACCTAATGATACCTTTTTTTTAATGTAAACTATTCTTATACGCCATCAGCTTTTTTTGGTTATTGGTTTCCATTTTTGTCCCTCTGCGTCTCAAATTTCAGGGCGGCACTAATTTGAACCTAATTTACACGGAACAGGTTTGGCAGTCAGAGCTCGCCAGAGTAATGCACTTACACAAAGATTCTATGACAATATGAGAATTCCAGTTAAACCATTCTGAACAATAAACGGATTATAAAGTGTCTAGGCTGACTTGGCTTTTAGGAAATTGGCATTAAATTGAAACAAAAGCAAACAGTAGAGGTCAGCATTTTCCATTTGTTTGAAGTTATTTGAATATCGCATGGTTAGGGAACAGGTTATTTGTTTGATTCCAGCACAGAGTAGCCAGTTTCCTTTCCTGGAAAGCATGACAATAGATAACATACACCAGCGTCACACTACAGGTTAACCACAGCATCAGCAGAGTGTGTACAGCCCTGTGCTACAGCCAGTACAATGTTCATTGATGTTATCTAGGTAAAGGCTAGAGCCTCTAAAATACCATAGCAAAAGGTACACACACACACACACACACACACACACACACACACACACACACACACACACACACACACAATTTCACTTGTCAAGAAACATTTTGTTCTTCATACGTTTTCTTCCTGAATTTCTCAGAGCCTCTCATTTATGTGGTCATCATGTTGTTGAAATACCAATATCACCAGCACTTGTGCACATATAACTGACACCGCTTGAAAGTAAGGCTATTACTGTACTTCCAACAACACTAATACTGCCATTACCACATGCATGGAGTACTGGTGAGATTTGAATGCCTATTCAAATCAAGTCCAAACAGAAAATAGGGATGCAATTTTAGCTTGGGGAATCAAGTTAGGTTGAAGCGCAACTGCAAGGAGGTGCCCAAGCCACATGCACCAAGACCGAAAACATCTACAGTGGGATTGTAGAGTTTCATTAGGTCAAGTTGTTCATTAGACAAGCTAGGCTAGCTACTAAGTCTTGGCACATTCAGTGGGGTTTCAAAACATGCTAGTTAGCTCCGCTTGCTCGGGCAGCCCCCAAACATGCTGCATAATAATGTCCAGCATCTATCCCAGTCTTTGTACTGCATTAGCAGGATAATTGAAGGTTAAGGGTTCGAAAACGGCTGAACTGAAGACGCTTCTAAATCCTTTTCCCTTCAACAGTCTGATTTTCCACACCAGTGTCAATCAACCATATCTCCTCAACTATTCCAGAACTGAAAACAGGGCGTTTAGTGCAATCGCTGTACACAACAGTATTAGTCTTGCTTGACAGGTCTCAAACTCGACAAGACCTCCATTACTGCTGCACATGACTCAGACTGGGGAACCCTACAGTATTTATCCTTTGCTATCCTCAGCTCTCAAGAAACTTTTGTCAGCGGCATTATTAGCATAATAGTTAGGGTTTCCCTGTTAACAAATCACTGTACTGAATGACGCATCTAAATTCAGATTATAGAAACTCCTCTGCACTCAAATCAGCACAGATCTCAAAATGCGCAAAACACACTGGTTCTGAGACGGAGTGTGGCTGATTATCTGAGTGAAAGCCAGGCCATTGGCTCATCTCTCCGACCCCTCCATAACACAGAGTGTGTTGAAAAGCCCTTAGACAGCTTTTGGAAGACGTCTGCATTCAGCAACTTTATGGTGACTTTAAGCATGAACAATTAGGCAGAAATAGAGCAGCTACGATCAGAAAAAATAAAAAATGACAATGGAGTGCAGACGGCCCAATCACTGCTAATTTCTATAATCTAGACGACCCTTTGAAAAGACATCACACAGCAGAGGCTTACATAAATGACTTGGACGGCAGGGAGCTAAATACCAAAAGCACACTCTCAGGAAGGACATGACAAAATGGCGATAAAGAGTCTAATAAATATGCCACAAGATCTGTATGAGATTCAAAGGGCCTTACACAACCAAAAGGCACTTTCCCAGCATTCCTCGGGGACATGATTTCAACTCATCGTACAGAGTAAACCAGCAAATATAACATTAAAATGTCTGGTTTCACTCTGTAGCACTGGGCCACTGGGCTTGCACCAGGGTCGGCAAAAGGACAAAGACCCAATTAAGAGGACACAAGAATCTGGGTCGATCTCCATTCACTTCTCAGTCGCCACAGGAAGCCCTCAGATAAAAGAAAAAAAACAAAAAACAAAACAACAAACAGTCCACAATTTGAATACAAGCTCCAATTATTTATTCTTGCTTCTAATTAGGAGTCATTAACCAGGACATTTCTTTTTTTCCCCCTTGCAGCCCATTCTCTGCCTGATAGCCTTTATGTCTCTATGGAGGTGTGAGGCATGAAAAGTTGACAAAAAGGACTGCCGCTTGTAAAAACAAACGTAAGTGAATACACTCAAATGCTGTAGTGGAATAGGAAAAGGAAAAATAATGCAAAAAGTGTAGACCACGTTACTATAAACGGGGACCAAACAGATGTTAAAAATAGCGACAGGGTCATGGGGGATGCTGGAGCCTATCCCAGCGGTCATTGGGCGGAAGGCAGGATACACCCTGGACAGGTCGCCAGTCCATCGCAGGGCATGCTTCAAAACATTATCATACAAGATACGCATCATGACATTTTGTTTTTCATGAGGTTTGACAAGTTTTAAACAGACAAAAAGAACATTTAGAAATTACAATGAAAAATTATGAATACAGTGATTGTTGTTCAATGTTTTACATCCAGTGCTGCATTAAATCCAATTTAACAGGCTTGATCACAGTTTCTTTGCAATGATAAAGAGCATTTATCACTGCACGCAAGTACTGCCAATGTCATAATATGCCCAGAAAAGCATACCGAGACAGAACATGAAGTCGTGTATCATGATGATAATAATAATAAACAATCATACTACCAACCCTCACATCCAAAACCTCAAAACAGTGTAAAGATGCTCATGGCTTTAGACTGCTTGCTGCTCATGAAGGCTTTAGACTCATCATCAAGTAAAAATGTGTGTATTATTATTGGTCCAATACTGGAATTGCAACGGATAATCGAGTGCTAGATACCATATTACCCTACCATATTATAAAGGTAATGCATGTACTGACAAGCATCATCACTACTGTGAGGCATTTCCATTTTTTCTCCACTCTTAAGATTAAGTTTTAGACAATTTTACACTTCATTCATGCATTAGTATGAATTTTTACTACCATGTATTAAAATTCGTCATGTGAAAAGGTAGTGTGTTAAAAAGGGACCATATAATAGAAAACAAAATTTATCACTTTTTTTTTTAAATAAACAAGCTTGATTTACTATGCAATCGCTATTAACAATTCAAAATGTACCATTCACTCCCCTGTCCACAAAGTCCATACATGGAAACTGAGCTGCAAAAACAGCCTGTTCAGAATTCATTGTTTCTGCGATGTCACGAAAACCAACTCCCTCACATCCATCCACCTATTCAGCCTACAGCAGTTTAGCTTTAAGATCAAACTGATGTGATAAATGATCAACGCCACAAATGTTACCAGCGTAAATGTATTCCTCCAGTTGGCTCTTTTGAGCTTTCTGTATTTCCAGGCTCAAGCCCAGCTGCCCATGTGTTGCTGCCATGACACTGTGACTGTAATCCTCTTGTTCAAATACAGCTTTTAAATGGCAAGTTGCACAGATGGCTCTCTTTATAAAGTTACTTCTAGCTATTATTTTGGGGAAATATCTAAAGCACTCAGAAGTAAGCTCGCAATATCAGTGACATTACACTGGACAATCACAGGAGAACTATGGATGATTCAACAAGCAGCAAACTAACAAAAAAAAAAGTTCCAGCTCCCCTTTGAAACAAGATGTAACAAGAATGAGCAGGCTAAAATCACAGAGGAGTTGAAATATGTAGCCACTGTTGCTCTCACTGAAAGCCAGCGTCCATCTAATGAAGTGTTATTGAATTATTGTAATAAACAAACTGCTTATAGAAACAAATTAAAATGTACTGTGTTTAAAATGGATTTTCCCCCCCATAGAGTCAAAGTTGAGCAAATAAGAAATTAGACTAATTAATTAACATTAACTGCACAAACTAAAATGTTATCATTCAAGATTAATTACCTTAATTATTTGACAAAAAAGGGGAATTATCAGTTATCGGTGTCAATATCAGCCAAACAAGGCATTAATTACCAGGTATCGTTATTGACCCAGAAATTCTTTATCTGTGTTTCCCTAGTAAAAATGTAAACACAAGCAATAGGTGAAGAGAAAGCAAAGAGCCATTTCTAGTGTAAATGTCACACGCAGGCTTTGTTTTCAAGGGGGCATTCCTGAGTTTCTACAGTAATTAGCAACTGCAAACATAGCATGCAAACATATCACACTCTTATCGTGTTAAGAGGTTGGACTCCAAACAAAGCAAGGAGAAGCTTGTGGGCAAACATTGACAAGATCCGTGTTCATCAATATTGATGCAAATTTGTATAAAGCCATTCATCAGTCTTCCGTGAAGGCTGCAAGAGACACTGCAAGAGACTTGGAGATGCTCTATCATCGTAACAGGCAACAGAACTGAACAGACTACCTATACTGAAGAAAGAAAGAGAAGAAAGTGAAAGACAGACACAACAAGGCTTAAAAAGCCTTAACTTAAAGATAAACGAAAAAGGGTGCTGCAAGTGTGCTCCTGGTGTTCCACTCTGCTTAGTGTGGAGCATGAGTAGGTGGTTTGTGGGGGACAGAAGTGGGGGTGGGAGATGAAAGGGCACAAAGCACACTCCCTCAGCCTGCTGCACTTGTGCCCTCTGTGGACTTCCATATTTATATATCAGAGGCTTCAGACGGTGGTGCCTCGCATTGTGACCTGTTGTCAGAACCAATTCCGAATGAAACATCCATGATGAATCTCAGACAAGGTTACTCATTTAGATCACAGCACAGCCTCTATTATTATTATTATTATTATTATTATTATTATTATTATTATTATTATTAATGAATGTACAATGACCATGTGGGGCAATCGGAAAAACAAGGAATAAAAACAAAAAAGGAGAAAAATTACACATCAGACCGTTCTAGAGGCAGCTGTGTCTTAATTATCTCAATTTGAACCTCTAACAGAGCATCTCCACACTCAGTGGAAGGTTAAGAGATGAAAAGACAGGGGTCTTCTCACAGGAAAGCTCTAAGTGCTTCTGGAAGATGTTACGAAAAAAAGACCTTGGTTGCTAAGATACAGGAAGGACTAGCTCAGGTCTGTGTTCAGATGGGACAAGGTAGAAGTGGATCCCTGAGAGGTAACTTACTCCTACGACTGCGTTAGAAAAACGGGAACCTCCACCCTAAAGAACATAACATTAGCCTTCTTCAGGCAGGTTATGTGCACCTAATCGCAAAACCAAACAATCCAGACCAAGTAATCCTCAGCGCAAACATGACAGAGGGTTGAAAGCAAGTGTCAAAAGGGCTACGAGATCAACCGTCTGCTCTTTGACTTCCAAGTCTCCCAGGATAATGTTTTCTTTAGCAAGCTGCTCCATGGAGCACGTACTCAGCCTGGCTTGGAGGAGAGTCAGTGTTTCCATGGGGGGTTGAATGTCAAAGGCAAATTAATAGCAGAACATTCAAAAAAGGACATCTGTTTTGAATTCCTGTCGGCCTGCACGTTACGGTGTGGGGCAATGCAATTACAAGCGGCCACAAAAGCTCGTTGCAGATGGTGGTGTGCCAAAGCAAGTCTCCTCACCGTCCACCTCCTTGGCTCTTCGCTGAAGGGGGGGCCTTGCTACCCCATCTTAGCCCTCATCCAGCTTTAATAAAGCACACAGGGGAGACGGAGAAGAGCACACAGGAGAATGTACATTCATAAAGTCAAAAAGAACGATGGTGTTTCCTGAGATAATGTTGCAAGGAACATTAATGGCTTACTGTTTTCCCCCTACAGAGCTTCAGACATCCCTATGGATAAATCCCTTTGATGGCTGGCTCCCATTAGGAAAAGGAAACGACTTATCAGCACAAATCTGGTCCAGGTGGATGCAAGAGGGTTTTTAAACTGCTTAAAGGTTATCTTGAAACGGAAAAAGTGAAGTAGAGCAGCAAGAACTTACAAGATTCTGCTAAAAATATATTGATAATGACATTCCAGCCTTCATGCTGACATACTGATCAAGTACAACTTTGGTGGTAAACTCTTTGGTTTCATCTCAGTTCAGATAGCAGCAAGGTGGCACTGGCTGTCTCTCGTCTTCTGAAATTTCCATATCAGACAGTGCGGGATCGATCGGCACAGGACGGCGAATGTTAGTCATCTCCATTTAATTATGAGAGCACTCCTAATACAAGCCTCGTCCCAGGATCTCATAAACCCAGCCCTCTACTGGAGAGCCCTACTGGGAGTCAAGTAAACACAGAGATCTGATATGCTAAGGACAACAGCGTTGTGCGGAAAGAGCAACAAACACAGCAGCTCGTTCCCACACACCCCATTCAAAGGGACTGTGCAAGCAGTGAACACACAATTATGTTAGGGATATTCCGTTCTTTAAAACATCTTTGAGTATAAATATATAACCATCCTGAAAAAAAATCTGCTCTTACAGCCCCAAATCCAAAATGCGCTCAAGTCATAATGTCACAAACTCGCTGATAGAGGTATACCATGCAAGATGCAATAAATTAATGGAAAGGTAGATAACACTGTGGTACCAAGCATCCATAACTTTCACCATTTCTGCACACACAGCCTCAGTCATCCACCCCCATGCCATTTCTTCCACTGCATTCTTTGCAAAGTACAGAAATACCAGCAGTTCCCAAAGTGTGACAAGATGACTCACTGAAATGAAAGGACAGGGCAAATGCAATCACATTAGAATTAATAAGACGTAGGAGGTTGAAAGGAGGTTTAAAAGGTGTAGTGCAACTCATAACAAAAGAGAGCCAGGAGCTTAACTTGAACATGAGCGCAACACCTAAAAGATCACGCAGGCCTTAGTCATCCTATGTTTCGCCTTGCAAAGGGCTCTCCAATCATGTCATGAAACCACAGTGGTTTAGCATAGTTTTCTGGGAAAATCGTGTTAGCAAAGAAAACAATCCAGACCAAGTTATCCTTGGCAAAATGGTCCAAATCACGTGACTGATTCACCGAACCAAGCACAATCTCAGAGAGCCCATAAAAACCATCTCCCTGGCTACAGCACATTGCATCTGGCACATGGAAGTGGTCCTGATGTGCAGCTACAGAATTCTGCCCATGTGCTGATACTGCCAACCCTGCATCGCCATTCAAAGAGTCCAAAAAGTTTAGGGAAAAGTGCCTTTCCTCGCACACCCACACATATCCACCACATTACTCTAAAGATCTTGGCAAACGGATGATGGAAACCCATCTGTACCATTTGGACAGCCATATCAACATATTTCTCTCATTCTGCTTAATCATTAATCACAAGCCTCTCTCTCCGCCACTCAGCACACTTGAATGGCATCTGATAGATGCATGCTGTGGAACGCACGAGCCAACAGAAAATGACGAAACAAAGCTTTGGTCTGGCATCGGGTTTCCATAGCAACCGGTGGAATCATCGATGCCCATCTCCAAAGGTGGATGGTGAAGCTGAATACTATGAGGCAAGAGTAACATTACTTAAAAATTTATGCTACTCAAAATTAAAAAAAAAAAAAAAAAAAAAAAAAAAGTGTCACCCGTGAACGCTGCTTTTCAGGAGTATAAATGACATCTAATAGTGGTTTGGAATCAGTTAAATCAGCTGTCAATTTTTAAAGCAAATGTCTGCAAAGCCAATAAGATTGACATCACTGTGCATAACTGATATCAATAACTGTATTTTAGCCCTCATTTTCCTCAGTGACCACTCACTGAACTTTGATGTGCAGCATATTCAAACTTTAATCCCCTTTTCAAACATCAAGGGGCTGTTTCACAAAGTGGGAATTAGACCTGGGACAATAGACAAGCCTATCTAATAGTAGGAAATGTAAAGAAAACTCTTACAGGCCCCAGTCTTCACATTTGGCTTATATTACCTAGCTTTGTGAGAAATCCTGCTCCAGAAGTCCTTGCCTATAAACTGACGGCCCTGAATAAGCTGAATACACTCATGATTGTTTCTTTTTTGTCCTTAGCTGGACAAGTATGGACCCTGAATGATAGAGACACGGTTTTCTTTGCTTTGCTCTTATAGAATGAACACACTAGTATGCATCAGCAAAGACTTCTTAAAGTATTCACTATTACCTGCTTGCCATGAATAAAATGCACGCACTCTTGTGCTTGTCCCTTGTTCATTTTCAAGCACTTTTAAAAAGGACAGATTCAGATATTTGAGTCAAATATTCTCTTATATTGTTTTTTTTTTTTTATACTAATTTCCTCACCACCCAGTACTCTTTCCATCACACAATTCTACTAGACATTTTTTTCCTTTTGGGTACAAGCTTATGGATGGCTATGGCATTACTGGGATTCAAACTCACAAGCTCCTGGTGGGATGACGGCTTAGTCCATTGCACCACTCAGGAACATGTGACACGTTCTGTCTACATAAATGTTTAATACACTGTAGAAAATATTTGTTGTTCTAACTTTGAAGTATGGCATAGTCTCAAGAGGTCGCAACTGTCTAATAATTAATCTCAGCATCAGGAGACTGAGTTTGAATCCCAGCTATGCCATAGCTGTCCATATCTGGATGCCCAAGAGGAGAAAATGCCACATAGGACTGTGTGATATAAAAAGTGGCAGGCAGTGGAGAAACGGGACCTAGAAACAGCAGCTTGGGATCTTGTTTGACTCAACTAAGAAGTTTTTGTTGGGTGAACTCTAGGGTCTTCAAGCCTAGCCAACTCAAGAAAAGACGTAATCGGTTACTGTAAAAGTCGAGCAGACTTCTCGCTCTTTACAGCATGACTTTACTGGTGGGAACAGGTTATAGAATTTCATTCTATTAATTCCCACCTTTGGTTTTATTCCCACCACCTGATGAGGACACCTGAACCCTTGAGTAAGCATCAGCTGAAACTGGGAAATCTGGCATAAACAAGGATTTCCTAAAGCATTCATCATCACCTGGTGGTCCAGCACAGCTGGACGCACGCTGAAGGCCACCTTTCAGCAGCGCACTCACACAGACCCCTCAGACTCGCCCCCACCCCGCTGCCCTGCAAGCGCGCTCGTCCACTCACCTGTTTCCACAGCAGCTCGTCCTGCTCGTTGAGCTTCCACGAACCCACCACGTGGATGGCGGCCAGCGCCACTCCGGTGCCGACGGCGGCGCGCATGCGCACTGGCAGCAGCGTGTACACGACGTGGATGAAGAAGACGGTCCACCACACGCCGTCCGAGGCGCTGCGCGGGCTGACGAGCAGCACGCCCACGGCCTGCAGCACGAGCAGCACGGCGATCACGGCGTAGCACACGAGCCACATGTGGTCCTGGTGGAACGCGCTGCGGTTGCACGCGAGCATGAGCGCGAGCACGAGCACGATGGCCAGTGAGAAGGTGAGCACGTAGGCGGTGTGGCACGGGCCGCCCGCGCAGTGGAAGCACAGCATGACGGCGCAGACGAGCGCGAGCACGGCCATCAGCATGGTCAGGCTGCTCTGGTTCAGGCGGAAGAAGTAGCGCTGGTAGAGGCGCTCCAGCTTCTCCGAGCGGAACTTCTTGGAGCTGAAGACGCGCATGACGCCGCTGCAGCACGCGGCCGCCGAGAAGGCGCGAGCGTCGGGCGCTAACTGCTGCCGCTGCCGCTCCTCCTCCCCGCGCCCTTCCTCCTCCTCCTCCTCCATCATCTCCTCCTCCTTGGTCCGGGCTCTCCGCTCGTCCAGGCCGAGCTCCACGGACTTGGCGCGCACCCCGCCCTCGTCTCCGCGCTCCTGCCACGCGGATTTGGACCTCAGACTCAGCCTCGTCTTGCCTGGGGCGATCGTGGTCGTAGTGGTCCCTCGGCCCTCCACCTCCCTCCACCGGCCGCTCGCGCGCGCCGGCCTGGCCGGACAGCCGTTGGCCACGGGCTCGCGCTCGCCCCACGCTGACCTGTGCTCGGTCCCTCCCCTCAGGCCTAGCCCAGGGGGGCTCACGCTGTTCGACCTGGACATGATGAAGATGATAATGATGGAGCTGTCACAAACACTAATGCAGACCCCTCTAAAGAGTCCTGGGGGGTGGTGGTGGGGGGGGGGATCAGGGAGAAACGTTAGTTTCCACAACACTGACCGTCAGCATTTTAGGACCTGAGGTGTTTTAGGACTGAAAGAGTCAGGAGTTCTATGGAGGCTGAGAAACGGCACATACTAGGTTATTAAAACAAACAGGAGCTGAAGCCCTGGAGAGTCCGCTTGCATCATATTCATAAGCCTGCATAAGACAGCATGAACAACACGGGGCTCGAATGAAGCCAGCTCGTAAAACACCAGCTTCACCAACAAATGGCTTCGCAGCACTTGAGCCTTTAAAATAATTAAACATGTACTCTAATGAGTCTGATCACTGGGGACCCGTCCCTGCGCCCCCGAGCAGTGCAGCCCCGCCGCTCAGGGAATCTGCTCCGTGTCTTTCAGCGCCAATCCTCATTTTACTTCTTAGATGGAGGGTCATTAGACCAGCTGCTGGGCAAGAGGAGCGTTTTCACATTCCCAAACCAGAAAGAGAGGAAGCGGGAAAGAAAGTGCCCGAGGGTCCGTCATGTTTCCCAGATGCCTCTGTGGAGCGAAGAGCAGAGCCCGAGCGCCCAGAGTGCGCCGACCGCCGGATCAGAAAACGCAGGAAACGGCTCCATGGTGCAGCCCGCACTCATCCATCCGTCCGTCCATCCACACACCGCTCCCGCAGAGCCGCTCACCTGTGCGTGGAGCTGCCTGCAGGCTGGTCCCCTCTCCGCTCAGAAACCATCACGATCCCCTCAGAAGCAGCGGCAGAGCGCGGCGCTCTGCCTCGTGGAAGCACTGACCACTCGGATGTCCCCTCGCGTTAGAAGAGCAGAAACCCTCACACCGTCCTGACCTCACCGCTGTCCATCGGTGTGAAGAGCCTCCTGTGCCGGACACGCTTCACTCATGTCGATAATGCACCGAAACGAGGATTCCTCCCCCGACACGGTCCGCCTCCGAGCCCGGCTGCTGTTCGTCGGAGGCGCTGTGGGAGCTGGCTCGGCGCAGCGCTGTTTTTCCCGAGGCCGATGGAAATACTATTGATTATGCATCAGCCCTTTCGCTGCCTCACTGGGCTTTTGTGTTGCCATTCAACCAAGTCTGATTTTCCCAGGTCCCACCCCCCGGCCACTCCTATTGGCTATCTGCTTTAAATACGTTTGGCTCTCGCTTTCCTATTGGTCAGCGCGCACGTCACTCTGCGCTGCCCGTGTATTAAATACAGCTGGAGAGGCGAGAGGAGATCGAGTTCTGACGGAGGAAACGAGCATGGCGCTCATCAGTAACACAAAATCATAAACCGCAGAGAAGGACGCGCTGATGAAGCGATAATTAGCCTCTAATTCTTTATTTTTTAGTGTTTGCAGTCCTTTTTCTGTGCCATCTGTTTTTTAGAGTTCTGACTGAAACTGTTTCCTGACAGTGGGCCTCATACACTAACCGTTAAGACCCACTTAGGTTCTGACATTCACCAATGTCGTCTTAGTTGGGTTTTGTTCTTAGGTAAGAGCATAATATACACACACACGCTAGAGCACAAAGGTTAAAGCAGTTCTGTGGTTTAAAAAGACGTCATGAATTTGACGTCGACTTCTCCTTAGGACATTTCTGAACAGCAAATTAGGGAGGCATTGGTGAATGAAGCTAGTTGTTGAGGGGCTTGAATTAAAGATGTCTGGTCTGTAGAAAGACACTGCAGCTCCTTCACGAAGCCATTTTACTGACTCGACTCTGATGCCTGCATCAGGCAGATTAGTGGTGGGCAATATAACGATATTTGATCAATTTTATGATAAATTATGTCACAGTACTTTTCTGAGCATATCGTGGATATCGACAGTACTTCATTCTGGCCAACTACAGGTTTAATTATGTAGTGAGCATAGTTAGGCCTGTTTTAGGCCTGGATTTAGTGCAGTGCCGTTTGTAACAGAAAAACAATGTAGCATGATTATTATTATTATTACATTATTATTATTATTATAGTAATTTATGTGGCACTAATCGTTCTATTTTGTCTGTTCCAACTTATGAAATCTCAGAAAAACTAAATATCATGACATATATTGTGTATTGTGAAAATCTCTTATTTGTGACTTATTGCCCACCTTAATCCGTTTTTTTTTCTGACACTGCAAATTGACTCTCCAGTTTTTATTCTTACTCCATGTTTAAAAATTCCACAGCAAGGCATCGACGAATTCATTAACGTAGTCACAGAAAGAGTCACCAGCCGCGTCCAAAGCCACATTTTATTATACTACACATAATGCACTAAAGAATGGACTTCTATGGGTGGTGTACGATTTTTGACATACTATTTAATATGGTCGTATGCTGTTTTGGAAGCAGCCACCATTCCTGGATGCTTTTTGTAAAAGGTGGATTTAGTGGAGCAGTGTGTTTAATGCTAATACTGGGCACATAAAACCATTATTTTATTCAGTTTCCCACTTAAAATTCCCACTTAAAGCCTGCATACATCATTTCCTTTTGTTTATTTCAATAGAATACACCACGCATTAACTAACTAGAATGAAGAAGATTCGTGAAGCATCCAGTGTTTTCCTAGATGGCCCATACAATCTGAATTCACCTTACATTGTACTTACAAATGATGACAAGGTCCATGCTACATGGCACCAGGGAACTGAACTATAACAGCTTTAAAAAGCTACATTTGGGACTTTATAAAGATGTCAAGGAGTCCTGTCCTAATATTCACTGTGCACTGCTACTTGAGACTTTTTCTTCTCCTAATAGAAGAGGAACACATTCTCAGTCCATTCTAAATGTCTTAATGAGTTCATATTACTGTGCTGAGCAGGGAGGCTGAGGTGTGCTCAGTGTTAAAGAGCTCTGCTGCCATCATGTGAATGATTAATGAACTTTTGATCCAGTGGCACATCATTATTCCACAAAGTCGAAGAAAAACTTGCTTGTTGTGGTGCTGAAGCAGGAAAGGTTATAGAGCCAATATCACATGTTTGCAGGGGAACCTCTGGGGAGTGTGTGTATTTGAAACAATGTACACACAAGCAATCAATATACATAATGAACTGACCAGACATTAGACAGAATTTAGCATCACAAGACAAGACAAGCGAAGTGAGGAAGTTCGACTTAATTGCATCTTTAAAGAAGCTGAATTTTGTTGGCAGAATCAGGCACATAGAGTATTGTAGTCAGATGCCACCAATCATTTAATTTCCAGTCAAAATGACCACCAAGTCCAAGTCCCTCATTGTTCAGCGTCAGTAATAAAAGCAGAAAACATATTTAACAGAAAGTTACAATTAAAATAGCTATATATATGTATATATGTATGTGTGTGTGTATATATATATATATATATATATATATATATATATAGCTATTTTAATTGTAACTTTCTGTTAAATATGGTTTATATATATATATATATATATATATATATATATATATATATATATATATATCAATTTGCATAAAGAAGGAGAAAGTCAAAGGACAAGAGGTGAAAAAACAGAAGTTTCCAGAACTGTTAAAAAAAGTGAAAGTTAAAGAGAAACCTGGGACTTCTAATAACTGTGCAAGACCTGGTAGACAGCTAAAACTGTCCCCATCAGATAAACAGTACTTGAAGCTTTCATCTTTGGGAGAGAGGAGAATCCAGCTCCACTCTTGCTTTAGATTTAAAATAAATCCACGTGTTTCTGTCCATCCTTCCACTGTGAGAAGACTCAACACAGAAAATAACCAGTAGCTGTCAAGAAGTCGTTATGGAAAAAAGAATATTTGTGAATCGAACAGAAAACGCTGGTGTTCTCAGAACAGTCCAGACCTCAACATCACTGAATGTGTTTGGGATTATTTTAATTGTGAGAAGCAGAAAATGCAGCCAACTTCTAAGACTGAACTGGGGATGTGGAAAAATGTTGCTGCAGATTTCTTTGAAAACTGAAACTGTCCTGAAAATAATGGAAGCTGCAATAAAAGCCGAAGCTGAACACACCAAATGCTGATATATATATATATATATATATATATATATATATATATATATATATATATATATATATATATATATCCTGAAATGAATAACTGCTACATAATGGCCATTTTGACTGGAAATTAAATAAAGGAGCTTTTTACTGAATAATTTTTTACTGTACTGTACGTGAGAGGGTAAGTAAAAAAGACCATTACCGGTTTGGTTTTCCAGGTTTTGAGTTTATTGTAAATATAGAACTGTTTTACTAATCATACAAAGTCTGCTGGTCCCATGCAAATCCTTTGTATCAAAAGCCCAAATGTTGTCTGATAGCATTAAGGTTCATGCTTCTAATGAGTTACCCTAGGCGTTACCACCACAGTTATGGTGTAACTTCATCTTTCATGCAGTTTAATTCCAGATGCACATTCCAAAAGGTCTGCCCATGTCAACTGTTTCCTTTGTAGTTATTAACTGAGGTCAGCATTTCTTTCAGGGGATTTACAGATAACATGGCTTGTCAGCAAGCAGGTAAATGGCAAAAATGTAGCTTGGATCAGAAATATTCAAACAAAAATATTGAGATTTTGCTACAATAAAAGTGAGAAAAGAACCAACATTTGGACAACCAGATTTTTAAGGTAAAAGCTTGTTTGTGATTAATTCCTTCAGCTGTTCCAGAGAGAGCTACTGACTGTGCTTGTAGTCTTTACCCTTTGGAAGAGTTCAGACCCAAATAGTGGGGAAAAGGCAAGTCTGCAAGTTGTGCATTAGAACTAATGAGCAAGGCCATCTTGGAGGCTTGGGCTTGCTTAGTTTTGTTGCTGCTGACAGCGAGGGCAGACGGACAATGAAGTGCTCAGCAACTCCTGACTCCTGGCCTGCTCACCACATTATTAGATTTTACTCATTGGAAATGCATGACTGGAGGCAGTCTAATCCAATTGGCCCTGGAGCTAGGGCCTGCACCAGCTTCCTGCCGGCGCGT
This sequence comes from Pygocentrus nattereri, assembly GCF_015220715.1. Lineage (NCBI taxonomy): Eukaryota > Metazoa > Chordata > Actinopteri > Characiformes > Serrasalmidae > Pygocentrus > Pygocentrus nattereri. The sequence continues at coordinate 28,985,918 of NC_051216.1, forward strand.
GCTCTTCCAGCCCAAATGCTGCCCTCTTTCAATCAAACACCTTGGAAACAACTATAGGAAACCAGCCACAGACAGGACTTCGAGGTGAGATGTCAAGGTTTCATCAAATAATAAAAGCTTGAGTGAAGTGAATCAGGGAATACATACACGCAAGTCACGTCTATGGGGTTCCTGTACAGTCAGTTCAGCTTGAGTGCTACTTGCTGAAGGGACCATGTTCCAAACAAACAGCTACAAACCAACGACCCACATCCAATAGTAAACAAAACAACAACCAACAACACAATTCTTGTTAAAGTCATTATCAGGACCCTTATTGAACAATTAACACTGAGAGAATAAGAAACCTGCAACCAGAAGTCATGGACAAGGAGTCAGTACAGAGAATACAAGTCCTGAGCAAATCAGTGAAGAGCAACAATAACTAAAATTGTTTTGTACTTCAAAAATTAATTTTCCATCAAAATATCTAGAAAAAGAAATTTGGTCGTATGTTGGACAAAGGACAAAGGCTCATGTAGAAAGCACAAAAACACAGTTTCAAGACTTAATTGTCAGCTTATTCCCTTGCCTGTGCATCAACAAAACTGCTACCGATTCTTCCAAATACACAGGGGACAGTACAAGGGAGAGGTATGTTCGAGTAGCTCTTATAAAGGAAAAGTGATCTTTTCCAATTCTACGTTATTTCAGCTGAAAGTCAAAACTACCTGTTCCCCTCACTAAAGTCAGTGCAACCGTATTAGATTCATTAAAAACAATTTTGACCAGTAAGCATCGTGTTAGCATGAAGGACTGCATTTGCCTCTCAAGGGGGCTCAAACCATTGATATCATATTGTTATCAATATCCTTAAAATCACACACTGCAGGAGCCCATTCTCAAACACACATTGTTAAAAATCATCATCTTGTTCTTGAAAAAAAAAAAAAGTTGGGCTCTGTTTATCGTCAAGCAGACTTTTTTTTACTTGTTTTAAATCAGCCAGGTGTGGATTGGAAAGGTCAACCTTTTCCCTTTCTCCACAGGATCAGTCTGCTTTGCGTGGAGCGCTGGATGCTTGTTTACTCCACTTTGGTGTACTCCTCCACGTGGCCCAGGACCTTCTTTCTCTGCCGTAGCATGTGGAAGTAGAGCTGGGGGAACACTGGAGCAGGTGGAAAAATGCTCATTAATCATATTAACTAGAACAGTGCAATTCTATATGAAATTTTCTGGCACACTGAATTAGCAGAAAATCATTTAGGAATGAAACAGCTGATGTGCTGGCCTTCAGATGGGATATTTATATACCAGATAAAAATAACGACACACTTACAAGGGATGTATGAGACCATGGTGAGGATGAGGAAGGTATAGTAGTCGAAGGAGAAGTTATATTTGTTGGGCAGAGTGACTGAGTAGAGGCCTGTCTTCTGAACATAAGGCAGCGCAGCATAGATAGTCAGAAGTTCTCCAGTTACTCCCATGGGGTACAGCACAATAAAGAATGTGTATCTGCAGAGAGACATTGAAACACAACCACCTCAATGCTGGACGCCAATGTTCACCTTAATTCCTAACCCACCACACTGTCTTTAGCCCTTTTTGAATGAATCATTTTTATGATATCAAACAAACACATTTACACATATTGATCTATTTAGCCAACAGTAGTTTAGCTTGCCAATTCATGCTGAGACGATCAGAAATGTGTTACCCAAACAAGGTTAACCAATCAAACAAAGCTCATTAATCCATCAGTCTTAATGGCACAGTGGCAAAAACAGCCTGTTTAATTCTGGGGAACAAAGAGCGGTTGGAACTGTGCCTTTTTATACATAAACCCACACAAGCATCATAAATGGATTAATGGATTGCAGGGAAGGAAATAAAATACAAGAGAAGTGTAGGATATGAACTTGTGCTTGTTAATGGTTAAAATGCAGTGTTACTGTTGATTCCCCACTAGAAATACTTTTTGTCTAGGCTTAGGCTTAATCTGGGCCTTGGAAAACTGGCAAAACAAGCACAACAGAGTGTAATATGCCTTTACCTTGCCCATTTAATGAGGTAAGGCAGATGGTTAAGCAAGCTGAAGGTGTAGAAGGAATAACGGATGATCTCTGTGATGGTCCAAGCCACCACAAAGAGGAGCACACTGTCTTCACTCTGGACCTGTAACAAAGGGACACAGCGCAATGGCGTCAGACAAAGTGAGAGAAGGTTCATTTAAATACCGGTGTTTGCAGACAAAGTTAATCCAGACCCATGCAGCTACATCTTTTCTACTGGTTTCATTGCATTTAGGCAAAACCACACATCAGGCAGAGAGAGAGAACTGAAACATACGCACACCATAAGCAGTCCAAGCAGCATGGATGACCTGCAAATTGCTCGATTCGCAGGCATGACTTTACTCACACTAAATGTTATTTTAGTAAAAAGAGATATAAGAAATGGCCATCGTAACGTTGAGGCGGACAAATACAAATGTTACTGGTCATTTCAGATTCAAGCTGGTTTTCTTGAGGGGAAAAAAAAAACAAAAAACTTACAGTCCTTTAAGTTTCAGCACAGATGTCTTTCTCTGTGGTAAGCAAACAAAACCTGGACCTTAGTTAACAACACATCATTTAACAACCATAAGAGTAATGAGAGTAGCAGAGTAAGAGTTAACTAAGCCCAAAAAGAGACTGGATGGGACAATAAACAACTCATTTAAAACAAAACATTTTTAAAACATTTAAAAGTAGCTTTGAGATCTGTCACCACTGGAGGGCAGTGTTTTGTAAATAAAGAGCAGACACCCTTCACTGCGAGAGGGTATGCTCAGTGACCTTTCAAAGGTTCACAGAAGCACAATTTGTAGGCTGTGGAAAATGCCAAGCTCCAAAGATGTCTTTATTTTTATACCTGTAGGTCTACAATGTGGGCTGCATACTCTAGACAGCACTAAGATTCATGAAATACTCATTCAGTTTTATAAATAATCTCTGAAGTAAAGATAAAGCAGCGTATGTATCACTGCACAAACACACTTACTTCTCTGACACTGTGCGTCACAGCCCAAGTGAGGAACACCCGTGACATCACCTGAAATCCAGTCAGGACCACAGAAGAGGGCACAATTCCTTCAAAAGTGTGGAGACAAGCATTTCAACTTACACATGGTGACAAACACGCTTCACTTAATTGGTATTGCAATCTGTACTGTTAAGCTGTAATCAAAGGTTTTAAAACCCAAGGATTCTCTGATATGGAATTTCTTTTGCAATGTAAAACGACCACACATTATAATCTATTAGTGTCTGACTGATATACAGTCGTGTGTAAAAGTTTGTGGTCACAATTTTTTTAATCTTCTAAGTGGAAATACATGAACACATCCTCTACACAGAACTCACTTCTGCACATTCAAATGTACTGTCAAATTTTACATATTGGGGGAAAAACATAAAACAAAAAGGCAGCATGTAGGAAGGTTGTGGAACATTTAATATTAAACATAAAATGACAGTATGTGGGTTCGTCAGCTGCTAACGATGACAGGTTTTATTAGCATAAACGAAAATATTGCCAATAGCAAAACTTTTTTCGACTGTGGCACCCGCGAATACAGGGCAATATCAACTATATGACATCAGCACAGACTGACCTGGTAAATCTGAGCAAAAATGCCATCATGGTTCATTAAAAAAAAAAGCATGTAAAATGTATCCATATCTACAATTTTCCAAATGAAAAACGTCGTGACACATGCAAAACTATTTTATGAGGAGAACTAATGAACGTTAAGAAATAACAGGTACTTAACAGAAACTAAAAACACAAGAAATTGTGTTTCCCCAGTTCTCCCCCAGTCCTACAACGTTTATAATGTATTATATTTGTATAAGTTTTGTGAGTTTGTGAGTTTCTGCAGTTTGAGTTTAAGAAAGATGACCACAGAGAACTCTTAACGATTTCAGTCAAATTATATATAGGAATAAAAAAATCCATAAACATAAAATTATATCTCCCAATATATCAAATTTTTAAGCTCCTTTAAATCAGTACTGTCCACAAATTCTCCCACATCCTACATATGAAGTGCAATGTGTGTAAGACTGTTCGAACTCTAAAACTTTTACATTGTTTTATATAAATAGTTCAGCGGAGAAATATCTTACAATAGCCAGTCACAACAATAGCTAAATGTAAGGTTTAAATGTCTTGCCCAAGGACTCTTCCTGGTACAGCAGTGGCATTTTGGCTGGATGGGCAATTGAACCTGGTCTCCTGTGTGTGGGGCTATTTAATATGCCAGAGTTTTTGGTATCCAGTGCCCTGCACATTGTGTTTTTACTCCTCACTTTAACATACCTGATTTCACCAATCAGTAAATTAACATAACCTTCTTGTGTTAAAGTGTTTATTTTCTAAATATGCATCAATGCATGCACAAGCTAAAAACAGCATTAAAGGACTACATTAAAATCTATTCAATTGAGTTAAATGGTTGTGGTAATTATCAGGTATAATTCAATATTAAATGAATTACAATAACTATAATTAATTACAACTATTCTTATTTATTGCTGATATGTGAAACCCTACAACATACTGATCTTTTACGAGTAAAGTGAGTCTGTGGGATCTGAGCAGAAGTAAGGACAAGCCGCAGACAGCTGCAGGAGGGATGGCTGTTTGTACTCTGAAAGGTCACATCTAGCTTTAAGTCTCAGATAATGAGATGTGGACTGCTCTCCCTGTGCTCCACACATGCAGTGAGCCAGCCTCTTTACCACAACAACACCGCCAGGCTGACTGGACCTCTCACACTGTGTCTGCACAGCACCACTACTGCACTGTTTAATGTTTCCCTACAGATATGACTGTGAATATTGATATAAAGATAGAAATATATTTATATAAAGAGTCTGGATGAGGGATGGCCATCAAATATGTGCATTTCTAAGTGAACTGTATCATGGTGATGTTGTAACAAAAAACTTTTTTACTTTTATTTGTGTGTTTTGTTTTATTATCTATGCATTCTATTTATTACGTTACACGTCCTCCTCAAAGGCTCTCTAAGATGAGTTTGCATATGCATACGTTAGAATAACCATGGCAACACCTAAAGTGTATAGATATGTAGTAACGTTCACTATAATAAGGAGACGGCACTTACCAACAGCACAATGCAATATCTGTGAAGAAAACAGAGAAAGAGTTATATCTCTCAATAACAACAACCAAGAAAGAAACCTAAACATACTAACAACCACGTTTGTATAATTTACAGTTATTCCAAGAATTACGCAAACAAGTGAACAGTATATACAAATACCTGAGGCACCTCTGAGAAGCCCACCAACATAGCAAATCTTAATAAAGATGTATGCTGAGTGCAAAGCTCTCAATGAGATGACTGCACCGTAACTGGCACTGATGGAATGAATCTGGACAGTGTCACTATAACGCCTCATTTACACACTGGACAGCTGCCATAAAGAAATCTGAGTTGGAAGAAAGCACAGTAGTGGAGATCTGATCTAAAAATAGCTCACTACTTTGTAAGTACACAGTCCTAAGCCAAAGCATTCTTCATCACACTGTCAGGGGAGCATGCCTGACCCCAAACTGTGCATGGTGCCTTCCAGAAACAGTCTGTCTGGAAGAAAAGACTTTTCTCACAGCTCAGCACTTACCTCAAGGAGAGCACCAGTCTGGAAGAACTTCAGTGGCTTCTCTATTGAGTAGTAAAGACCGTGGTAGCTGCCTCTGGCAAGGTAGGCGCGGACAAGACCCACAGCGATGACCAACCACCTGAAACAGAGAGAACTTTTAGGCCATGCTCATTGTCAAATCTGCAATTAATAAATACTAACAGGACCACATGGGACTGGATATCATTGTTTCATTGTACTTTGAGTGCGAAGGAAGCATAAAGCGTCTTTCTGAAATCAAAGGTATTAATAGGGAGTTTGTCCCACTTTGCTGCAGTAATAGCCTCTACTCTTCTGGGAAGGCTTTACACTAGATGTCAGAACATTGCTGTGAGGATTCGACTATATTCAGCCACAAGAACATCAGGGAGATCCGTAAGTAATGCTGGATGATAATTTTACAAACGAATCACTCCAACTCATTTCCAAGTATGGTGCTCCATCAATCCAGAGAGGACAATTCCACTGCTCCACAGCCAAATGCTGGGGGGGGGCTTTATAACCTTCTAGTCGACACATTTGGCATCGTGACCTTAGGCTCATGTGTGGTAGTCCCAGCACCAGGAAAAAAATTATGAGGGAGAAAAAAGAATGATGAACGAATATACACATTGTTTTGAGCAAAGGAGACACATTTAGTGCAAATCAACAGGAAAGCCACATTTACAGCAAGTTGCTAAAAGTCTACATATCCATCCATCCATTTTCTAAGCCGCTTCTCTGTCAGGGTCGCGGGGGGGTGCTGGATCCTATCCCAGCAGTCTTCGGGCGGAAGGCAGGACACACCCTGGACAGGTCGCCAGTCTATTGCAGGACAGACAGTCACTCACACACAGGGGCAAATGAACATGTCCAATTGGCCTGACTGCATGTCTTTGGACTGTGGGAGGAAACCCACACAGACAACATGCAAACTCCACACAGAGAAGACCCCGGTCGAACCCAGGCCCTCCTCGCTGTGAGGCAACAGCACTACCCACCACGCCACCGTGCCGCCCTAAAAGTCCACATAGTGTATGCTACTTTATCTTCCCCTAAAAAGCAGCATATATGAAGTGATGTACGCAAACCCACCGATAATAATCTATGTTGCCTTTATCCCATGTATGTGGCAAGCAGCACAGCACTTTATTTCTTGCCATTATTTGAAGCATGCACAATATAGAGGGTTTATTGGGGCATGATGATTGGCTGGGGGTGGGGGCACTAAATGAATCCCACTAAATGAATCCCTGATGATTGGCCTGATGTGTAATGCTTTTCTGTGGAGATGTGGTGGAAAATGTCTGTGTCAACAACTTCCTTAAAGTAGCCAAAATCAGTAATTAGAAGGTGTATCTGGACACTTTTGTACATATAGTAATAATAATAACACCAATAGAATTCTATTTAAAAGCACTTTTCAAGACACCCAAGGACATTATTCAATGAGACCACAATTGCTAATGATGTCCATTTTGAGGAACATCCATTTCACACATTTCATAATAAATATACAAATGTAACATTTTAAAATGAGGACAACTGTGAGATTTGTGTCTTTTAGAAACTTTCTCCAGGTAGAAGTACTGATCTAGGATCTGTTTCTGTCAGTATAATGACAGTACATAAGAGAGGATTCTGATCTTAGATCAGCACTCCTATACTCTGAGAAGCTTCCTGAAAAAGGCTGGTCCAAATCTGAGCCACAGATACAAATTTACAGTGAAAGAGGCATTCAAAGACAAAAGTTTGTCCAATCGTTAAAACAATGCATTTTTCCTGCAAGAACTCTTTCAAGCTTGACACGGAATAACCCATAACTATAACCTTTACATAATACCAGAAAAGGCATCATATTACACAGTCTAATAATCAACTCACTGGATACCTGCAAATCCTGCCTTCTAGCCTTTGCTAAAGATTTGTTAAAACTAAAGAAACAACCTGTTTGGACAGCTGGACCACAAGAACATGTTCAGCTATGGAGATTTTTAATCACTGACTCCCTAAAGGAAAGATTATTCATGTGAAGCAGTATCTGAAATGACACGATGTTAGTTGTGGTTCATCACATGACTGTATCACTACCACAGCACAGACTCAGCTGCGGTCAGAACCACACAGTTAAAGCTCTGTTCAGTAGGTGTGTTTTAACCAATCACCTCCTCATCGCTGTTTCTCTGTAGGAGTCTGTCTCACAGTTTCGTGGCAGCCTGGAGCACAAAGAGCCCAGACAAACATGGCTGATATTATCCTCTTAGGACCCTGTCTTACTGTCACAGATTTGGAGTTGTCAGTAGAGGCTGAAGGTGGGGGAGGGTGCTATAGGCCCAGCACTGCAGGCTGCTCCATCACCAATTGTGACACACTTATCACAATAAGACAATGAACAGACTTTTATCATCAAAGCACAACAACAAAGAAAAGCGTACTCCATGAAATCAGCAGCAGACACAGGAGACACTGTGGATCGTATAAATTAAATGGCAAAAACATTTCACAATACTTCAAGAGTTTGAATAGTTTTTATGTTAGAAAAACATACCAGATAAGTTTGGAGACACAAAAAGTAAACAGCAGTGCCACACATTTTAAATAATATCAAAAACTTTGAGTATAATGACTTTTATTTAACATGTCACAGGAATCCAACTGAACAGGCCTAACTGTGCCCTCTGTGCAATGAAGTGTGCTGTCTGTCAGAACTAAACGCTCAAACAAGCATATTGTAATTCATCCCACTAATGATAATTATCATCACAGGCCCCACTCCTAATTCACCAGTTCACATAAATAATGACTGTTTTTCATTTGTCAGTTTATTTGACAGATATTGTGCATTATGTGCATGATATAACGCACATAAAATACTGATGTCCCAATTTATATTATAGCCTTTTTCAATTCTATGTTGTGCACTTTCCTCACAGTATCACCATGACCGTTAACTGCAGAGCATGACAACTGCCAGGTGCTTCAGGGAGTTTTGAAAGAACATTATGAAACATACATTTAAATAAACGAATGAACGAATGAGTGAACGAATAACACTTTCTGAAACATTCCGTTTACTGTAAATGCCTTCACGCACCACAACAGTCAGTCTGTTAATCCAGACACTGATATCCAAAAGGCATCGCTGTATAAATTTGCCAGATATTGACGCCTATGTCAGTAAAACATAAACAGCATCACTTTTGCATCTTACAGTGATCTTCATGAGCTGATGCCCACACGTTGCCATACCTGCCCGACACTGGCAAGCTCTTAGCTGAGGAGTTAACTCTGGTTCAGATTAGATATTTTCTGAAGAGTCAATAAAACGAGTCTTCAGCAAAACCAAGACCAAGAGATTATTTTAGCACAGAGTGCCTGTACTCATTACTACTGCTAACTTAAGTACTACCTTGTACCGTGATACCTTTAAAAATCGTGCCGTTGTTGTTTCCAGTATCGCCCATCCCTGTAACCCCTATGACCACACAGCGATGAGGTGATCAAACTGCCTCAGTACTTTGCACCCGATCTGCTCATGTCTGTAACGTTGCGCAAGCGAGACAAATCCTGTCTGACTGCACTTGCAGCGTCCAGATTCATCTGAAACCACCTCTGCTGATCTAACAGCATCGCTAAAGCACTTCCACTCGGAGTTTACTGAGTTTAGACCCCCAGCAACTCCATCTATAAACAACACGGGCTGTATTAACCACACTTAGTTGAACAATCGGAATAATCGCGCTTGTTTTATTCAGTTTTTGCTCACTGAATTGTATCGGCTCGCTAAGAGATCCGCTATGGTAGTGTTAGGGTAAAGCAGCAGCCCCACATCCAGTCTCAGTTCAACACTGTAACACGGCGGGTTTGTGCTGAGCCGTATAGAGACGTGCACATTTCTACTCGGTACAGACACTAACGACCTACGAAGCCACTGACTGTAAAGCGAGGCAGACTCAAACACTCCATCCACCCTGTCTACTGTAGCGTTAGCTAGTGCTCCTGCACTGTGGATTATTGATCAGGAAGTGTGTGAAACTGAACGTGTGTGTGTGTGCGCTCATACCCCGCTGTCATAACCACGTTGTAGATGACCAGATAGGCGGTGGCCAGTGTGCCCGGGCCTTTCTTCTTCTTGTGGCTACCGTCATTAGGAGCTGTTTTGGTGGTCCCCATGGCAGGTGCAGACATGACCAGGCTATCAAATAGCAGCTGCTGCTACAGCTACAGCTACTGCTACCACCCTCACCCTCCCAGTCAACGAGGGCCTGAAGAGCAGGCATCGATTTGGAGGGCGCGCCATCTAGTGGACAGGCCGAGATGTACAGTCTCTGGTTGGATTCGTGCTTTGAGAGCTGAGAAACAACGACAAAAGATGATGTACGCGTAACAACGAACCTATAGGATAAGTGGAGCAGATAAAATGGACAGTGAATGGATCCACTGTCTTTACTCAAGAACGCCTGAAGAACCGTCTTTTTCAAGAAACTAGCCGCGACCCTGCTAACAGGGGAAAAAAAGCAAATGTAATCTCACAGCTTGTGTGAAAAGAAACGTCAGACTTTGCTTAAGAATAAATGAAAATGAAACGAAAGCAAACACAGTAGTAAATAAGCAAACACGAGTATAAATAAATGAATAAAGATGGGTGTGTGTATAACTTATATAGCAGCAGATGCCGCTGCGCTGCACCAGGCGGCGCTGTTCGACCAAAACAAACCGTAGGTTAGTATAGGAGGCCTATCAGTTCTGCCGGTTTTAAACAACAGTGAATTATAAAGCAAAATGTGTTCGGACTCCGAGCAAGTTAATTTGGATAACAATGTTTTTTTTATCTGTGTTTTTTTAATGGACTTCAAGATGACCAAAGGATAGTATGGTTTCTTTCAGGCGTTGTGGGGGCAGCTGGTGAAGTTGACGGAAGAGCAGAGCAGAGTTGAGTGTGAACGGACTTCGATGGATCAGAGACGGACGCTAACTCAGAAACGGGTTCATCGCGCTTAAAACTCACGATACATTTGCTATCAAACGAGAGACGGAACCAAAATGCCGTTATTTGCCCAAAATCCATTCGACCAGGACGTCGGTGAGTCGGACTGTGTTGTAATTAAGTGATGTAGTAGTGACACAGAAAGCTAACTGGCCTAGCCAGGTCGGCTAACTATCAGCTAACGTCGAACTTTACAAGTTACACCGAGAAGATTAACAGCGTCCACAGTCCTCACTGTCCCGCTAATAGGAGTCCTGTACACCACGCCATTTCACCAGAGACGCTGTTATGTTATAACTTCACCGTTGAAGTTGAATTTGATGTCATTTTTAGTAGCGAAGCTGACGTTGGCTTTCTAGTCGCCAGCCTCTTGTTTGAATTTTTCAGTTCCACCTTAAATGTGCAGCAGTTACATTCTGGCGCCTGAGGTGGCAGGATGGAACCGCTGCGCTGTTTAAGGTGGAACGGGAAAATTCGTTCTTGAGCGAGGTAGCTAGCTTTGATAGGCTAAGTTAGCTATTTCCGCGTTTGTCGTGTTATAACGTTTTTATTGAAATTGAGAAACCGACTCGCAAAAAACACCAAAGCGGTTTATTTTAGCGCTGTGGATACAGGCGATACAAGTTTTACCGACGATGGATCTGATTGGGTATCGAAGTGAGCGTCTGCGCTCGGTGACCTGGTACTGATTCTGATGGGGTACCGTTTGCTGTTTGTCACAGTTTGCGTTGGAATCAAATGAAACAAATTAAATTTAATCTGAAATACACGCAGTTTTCAAAAACGTTGAACTGCATAGTTAAAACATTTGTCCTGTATTGAATAGGAGTGTAATGTGTTTTTTATCGGGTTGACAGAAATGGGATGACATGTCAAGCTAACGTTTACTTTCAGTTTTATAAGTACTGGTGGTGGTTGTTGTTGTTGTTCTTGGTCAGTTAAACTAAAAGTTTGGTCTCCAGCCCGTCGAGGCCTGAGCGGCTGTTCAGAAAGAGCTGGTTAAAGCTCTTCCTTGTTGAGAATAGAGACATATTTTGTCCTATTGGGTGAGGTTGTTGCAGGTGTAAGGAAGGAGTTTGCTCATGTTGAAATGATAGCAGAGCAGATGCAAATGGATTTGCAAATTAGGATATTTATGTGCAGAATTCTTATTTACATGTGGACATGGGCTGCCTTTGTATATTCGACTGATAAATGTTTGAAAACATACTTTAATGATAATGTGTTCTTTATGATCATGGAACTGTCAGTAAAACTCAGAACTTGATTCTGAAGTTGTTGCTGTTTTTGACTGTTGTGGTTAGTTGTTTAATATATAAAACTGAACGTGACACTGTACTCAAGCTTGACTCTTTTATTGTTTTTTTTATTACTTGGTGAACAGTTGAGAACTACACCTGTTCTTTTAAGTAGAGTCGGTACAATTCCACTTTTTCTTTTCCGATGCTGATAACAAAACATTCAGCCAATCTGAAAACATCCCTTAAGCCAGAATTGGTCTGCTATATTTTTCTTCAAAGTGAACTATTTTTAAGTGAAGTAGACCTGACCATCCAAAAGTTGATGTCCTGATACCAATTTATCATTTTTGGTTTTAATGTTTTTGGTCAGTGCTTTTCTGTTCTTGACATGCTCTAAGAAATTGAAACATGTCCTCTTTAAAAACTTAAAAACCTTAAATATTAACATATTCCTGGGATTCACTTTATGTTTATGCCTAATTTGTGTTTGTGTGTGTGGTGGTGGTGGTGTTTTTTTATTTTTTTTATTTATTTATTTATTTTTTTTTATCAGAAAAAGTAACCAGTGAACACAACACAGCGGATGACTGGGGCCTCATTATGGATATCTGTGACCGGGTTGGGACGACACAGAATGGGTGAGCTAAAACAAGATACACACACTCATTTGGTCGTCATACTGTTTAAATGTTTAAGGCTTAGATTATATTCTATTGGGACTGAATTATGGGATGTAAGAAGCTCTGTTCACTCCCCGTAATGCCACTCATGTCATTGTGTCCATTGTCAAAATAACTAGATTTATGAAGAGTTCTAGCAGCACAGTAATGTCTTTCTTGTCTGACAGAGCTCACATTAGTCACACGAGAGTGGATTTCTGTTTAGACAGCAGTGCTGGTCAGGACCCTCTAAGTCTCTTCTCTAAATGCCTTCACGTCTCTTTCACAGTGCGAAGGATTGTCTCAGGTCAATTATGAAGCGAGCTAACCACAAGGTCCCTCATGTTGCCATGCAGGCATTAACAGTGAGTGTAATGGTTTTGTTTCTGATTTGAGTGAATTATTGAATCTTTATCTTTTGGGCTGGTTTTAAATCTGGGCTACACTCTCACAGTCTGTTGATACCCTCAGTGTCTCTGTGCTCTGGTGGCTTCTTTGACTCTCATAAATCTCGGCAATGGATCTGCTGAAGCTTTATAGAGAGTTTTATATTATATGCTCCAGAGTGTAGCAGCATATAAAAGTGGCAGTGACCAGCGTCTGGCTGTTCTGTCTGAGCAATCGTGCTGTCTCATCCTGCCTGATGTCATTCTTTCATTCTATTTTTAGGCCTTCTTGACATAAAATTAGCTGAATTGTTCATCATTGCTATGATTTGCGTAGGGCACAAGAAGTGCCAGTTATAATTGTAGATTTCTATTTTTTTCAGATTTTTTGTAAAATCTTATTTTTACATATGTGTTTTAGCACATAATATATGAATTGTATTTTTCAAATTGCGAATGTTTCTTGCTCATTTGCTAATTTTAAACCTTTTTTGTTAGTTGTTAGGTGCTTGTGTTGCAAACTGTGGAAAAATCTTCCATCTCGAAATCTGTTCCAGAGACTTTGCCAGTGAAGTGCGAGGCTTGTTAAATAAAGTAAGATACTGCTGCCACCTGTACAAATATTATTATAACTGTGAACTTGGTTACATTGACTAAATAGGTTGTTGAGACATTTCTGCCAATAGCACTGTCTGCCCCCCCTGCTGTCTCACAGGCCCATCCCAAAGTGAGTGAGAAACTGAAAGGCCTCATGGTGGAGTGGGCTGATGAGTTCCAGAAAGATCCACAGTTGAGCCTTATTGGTGCCACCATCAAATCTCTGAAGGATGAGGGGGTGACCTTCCCCTCCTCTGGCTCTCAGGTACCCATTCAAAGGTTTTCTGTCTCTGTTACAGACTGTATTCAGCCTAATAATAAAATCAGTCATTCTTTTTGACATCTTAACATTGTTGAAATTGCAATTGGGAACTTCTGGTTTGGAGTTATAGTTACAGAGGGCCTGATATCCCAATTGAACACACTCTTAATGTTTTCGATCTGTTTAAAGCATCTATTCAAAAACAATCTCTGGGCGTCCACTGTGAATTGGCCTACATAAATGTCTTACTTGGCTTGCTGCAGTTTCGGATGGTTCTGCATAAATTATCTATTATTCATCTCACCACGTTAGGCCATGTTGGAAGGCCACCCAGAAATTTTGTGTGAGGTTTGCCAGTATCAGTTCTCTAGCTGCCACATGTGTGATGTGGGTCAGTGTAGTTAATTGTCTTTGCTACTTTGATATATAATATAGGCTTAGGCTTATTATCCTGTTTGTTACACAGCATTTCTTTCTGGAAAGAGAAGGGTAGTTGAGCATTAGAAAAGAAATGTACATGAGAGGGGGGAGCTGAGAATTTACACTGGTATTTCCTTTCACATACTTGAAGTTGAGCCCATACTGTCTCGTGAGACGTCCCATTTTCTATATTTGTTTTGACATGAGTACAGTATATGGTGGGTTTACTTGAGTTTGACCATTGCTCAGTGCCTACTTCATAGGTTATTTATTTTCTGGTTATTTAACGAGTGCTTCCCTGAATCTTAGGACTCTGACCCTGTTGGTAATAAAAACTTGTGAAATCAAATAGTAGTCTTGGCCTATATCTTGAAATGGGTTGCTAGGTCATGAGTTCGTTCCCTTGATGTAAGCGATTTTTTTTTTTTTTTTTTTTTTGCGAATGTGCTCCCTTACTTGAATGTGCTGGTTTGCACATATAGATGGCAGCACAGCTACATGTAGCCTTAATGAACAGCCTGACTGTTTGGATTTTGGTTCAGTGTTGTGCATTGCAGTGAAAATCACAGAGCTTTGGGCAGGTATGTTAAATGAGGTGGTGGTGATTGATGAGACTGCACCCAGTTTGAGGTTTGACCATAGGCTGCATTGATCTGTGTTGACTGCAGAGCACCAGCAGCAAATCCAGCAGCAACCCTGCCACCAACCGAGCACCTGATGATGACGACCTTGCCAAAGGTGAAGCTTTCAAGCTAGATACTAAAAATTGATTTGAAGTGATGGTGTTTGCTTATTATTAGTTTGTTTGTTTGATGTACTGTCAGACACTTTTGATCTGTCAGACATGTAGTATTTATTAATCGTAAATGCAAAGACATACAGACCTTAGTATTATTCATTTAGCAGAGGAGAAAAAGATGGATTAATGTCCCTGTGTGTGACCTTGGTGCAGCTATTGAGCTGTCCTTGCAGGAACAGAAGCAGCAAGCTGAGACTCGGCCACTGTTTGTGACACCTGACCCACCTTTCAACACCAATGCTGTTAAAGAGACACGTAAAGTCCGTGCCCTCTATGACTTTGAGGCAGCTGAGGACAATGAACTCACCTTTAAGGCTGGAGAGGTTGTTCTAGTCCTGGATGACAGGTAACTTAATTCCCACCAATTTTTTAAAACATAAAATATAGAAACGTTGTTAAATATAAATTGTGGCCTGTGAAAAAGTTTTGGCACATATGCCAAGGAAATAAAAAAAAAAATGCAATTTTGCAAACTAGAAATAATTGAAAACTAATAAACCTGAAATTATGCACTGAAATTAGCAGAAAATGCCATATTTAAGGTTGAAAATGAAAAAATGTTTAATTCGACCAGGAGTGTTTAAACTTTTTTTGCATATGATTGTACAAATAAAACAAAGATTCATTCTGTCAGTTCCTGAGAAATTGAAAGTATTATTATAAAAGTGTATTTTTTGACTAAATATTATGCTGCATAGCTCAAGCTGTAATTTATGTGTGCTTTTCATACTTCTAAAAATGATTTTATTGGCTCATAATACTTTCAATTAATAGTGATCCAAATTGGTGGAAGGGAGAGAATCATAGAGGGGTTGGGCTTTTTCCATCTAACTTTGTCACAACCAACCTAAATTCAGAACCAGAACCAGGTATAGTACCTTTTGAAATGAACTGTCATACAGTCAAATACTGTACCTTTGCTTGTTCAAGTATATTGAACTTAATTTTATTTTGTTTAGTTACATATATAGAGAAGACAGCAGTTCCTGAGGAGCCAACAGTAGAAGTCAAAGCAGAGCCTGAGCCAGTGCATATAGATGAGGTAGGTTTGAAGATGATCCTGTACCCAATTTTTGCTGAAGGATCTTCACATTGCTTTGTAAACCTGTGGTTGCACAAGAAAGTACAACATGAAACCCCATGTGCCTTGTGTGTCCTTTACAGGAGAAGATGGACAGAACTTTGTGTTTACTCCAGAACACAGATCCTGCTGATGCTGAACCTGACAGCACTGAGCTAATAAACTTGGAAGGTACACACACATTTATGTTGCCTGAAACAACCCTGTAGCCTTCTTTAAATGAAATCCCATCTGGTCTTTTGGGTGTTTTATCATTTGATTGACATTAGGAAATTGTTTCCCTTATAGGTGCATGTGCACAGATGAACCCACTAATTGATGACAAATTACAGGAGATTGACAGGTTTGTTGAAATGAAAAGCAATATTAAGTCACACATTGCTCTTCTGTAGGAGCAGTGAAGTCAATTAATCATTTGGCTTCTTGTGTCTGGCAGGAAGCACTCAGAGTTGTCTGAGCTGAATGTGAAGGTGCTGGAGGCTTTGGAGCTTTATAACCAGTTGATGAATGAGACTCCACAGTACTCGCCGTACACAAAGATGCAGACGCACCAGGGCACTTATCCAGCAGCTCCTCCTGCAGTGTCTATGCAGGTTACACATATACACGTACACACAACATGCACCCTGCAGTTTACTCTCCTGCATACCTAGAGCAGGGGTCTGAAACTCAAACCTTACCTGAGGGCCACTAACCATTTAGTTTACTAGTTTTAGCTACATATATATGTTCATTTAATATTTTGCTTATGCTATAAACTAAAATATGCGAAAGTGTTTATAATATATTTTTTCCATTATGAAATTACATAACTACGTAACATTTAAATGCATCTTAGTGTGCATTAGCAATTTCACTGCTAAAGATCATAATACAAATAATTTATTATTATTAGTAGTAGTAGTAGTAGTAGTAGTAGTAGTAGTAGTAGTAGTAGTAGTAGTAGTAACAGCAGCGGCAGCAATAGTAGCAGTAGTAGTAGTTTTTGTTGTAGAACAGTAGAATTATATGGGAGATGTATTGTAATAACTTCATTCCTGCTGAATGAGAGTGACGTAATTGCTAGTAAAGTGTTGGCAGAATAAATGCTAATTTGATGTTGTCAATAGTTTCCATTGATAAATCCATTTATTTCTTAATTTTACATGCTGTATCTTACGTGTCATGAATGAACCCATCAGTTGAGATTTAACTGTCAGTCTAAATTGAAATAATAACCAGGTTAGTTACAGCTAAACTACAAACAGGTCCGCTCAATTAGATTTTCTTTTTGAATGCTTACTGTTGTGTGCAGTGCCATATTTTTTTTTAATTGATGTAATTAGCTCTGTTTATGGTAAGTAAATAGTCACAGTATATGTTAGATAAAGCAAATCTACCTGTCAGATGTAACTGTAACTAGAAAAACAGCAAAGCAAGGAACACTTGTAAGAGTGTTCTCTGTTGACACTTACAAAGACTCAGAGCAGCTATTTTAATCATGACAATGTGACGTTTCCCATTGTTGCACATTGCATTGCATGATCTGATGTTAAATTTAAATCAATCTTCTAAAACAAACATCTTTTTGGCAAACTTTAGTGGTTTACACAGAAATGTTTGGTTAAGACTAAGGGTTATGCATGGTCCACTAAAATTATTCAAGTTCATTTTGAGCTTCTTGATATGTTACATAATGTCTGTGCTGGATTTCTTTGACAGTTCTTATGCATTGATTGGCAAATTTGAGTATGCATCTTTTATGTCTCCTCTCTCTTTTCCAAACTTTTTCTAGGGTTATCCAGGTCAGCCTTCAGGGACCTACATGCCTGGTGGTGTTCCTCAGGGCTACAGTCTAGGTTCAGATCAAGCTGCACCCCTCTGCTCTCTGCCTCCCACGGTCAGCACTACAGCCTCCAATCAGCCAGCACAGTCACCTTACATCAGGTATTTTAAGTCATGCTACCACATGTCTGTTTATATTATAGGTTGATCATTTTACTGTTTACGTTTGAGGAGGTCCTTATGGTAGTTACATGTGTGGTTTGCCAACAAGAGTTGTGTTGTGCTCCTTTTGCAGCAGTGGGATGGCCGCACCATATATGAACCAAGCTCCTGGCTCTTATCCGCCACAGATGGGTGTGGCTATGGACATGTCTGCCTATCACAATGCTAATCCTGGTATGCCACCAACCTCCTATCCAATGACGGCACCTGCTCCCCCTTCAACTCAGCAGCAACAGGCAGCCTACTACCAGCAACCCCTCCTGTGAAGCTGTGCAAGCAATCTGCAGCTGTGCATATCCCTGCCAATACCGAATCAAAACAGTGAGATTAGGCTGAATGTGTTTCTATTTCTTGATTTATTGCAAGGTTATACTGAGGTAGCTGGTAGACATTTGGCTCAGTAGTAACTCACTACAGGAATGATGTTATTCATCTGAGGAACGCAAGCACCCTGGCACAGGAAAGAAGCTGTTGCTCACAAACTCACCAACATCAGCATTTTTCCATATTTAATTTTACATATATTTTGTGTCTGTGTTTTTTTTGTTTGTTTGTTTGTTTGTTTGTTTGTTTTTTTTAATGTTACTCTGGCCACTCTCCACCAACACATTCTGTTTGCAACTGAAGGTCATGACATTTTCTGGCACCAAGTTAAAAATGAGTAAATACGTTTTACTACAGATAGTAAAAAGTTGGAGAGTTCTTTAAGTCAGGCCATGTTTTGGTCCAATCATGTTTTTTTGGTATGTTTTTCTTTCTGTTTTTTCTATTTTGTGTTTGTCCTTTCTTGTGCTGTATTGGCAGACAAATCTCTTGGCAGACTGACAGTTTGATTGTTTTAGCCTTCGTATCTTGCTGCCTTCCAGAAGGTAATTAAGGCATCACAAAGACACAACCAATAATGAAGATTTTCATTTCATAGTTCTCCAGAATGCTGAAATTGAATATGCCATTTTGCATTTTGGTTAATATGTAGGTTTACATGTAGGGTCGAGCTAGAATGTGAGTGACAAGCCCATTGTCCTGGAATCAGGCTGCTGTCATTTGGTCCAGAGTTGGGCTAGAGAAAGGAGGAAGAAGTGACAGAGCTTGGTAAGCAGTCACTGCAGTAGACTACAGAATCTAGAGCAGTGGTCACCAACTCTCCTCCTGGGGATATACTTTCCTGCAGAGTTTAATTCCAACATGCATCTAACAAGCTACCTCCCTCTTTCCTAACTCCAGTGCATCGAATCCAACCAATCCAGGGCTTCTGAGGAAGTTAATTTGCTGGAGCAGGTGTGTCAGATTACATTTGGAATTAGGCTCCACAGGAAGGTAGATGTCCGAGACCCGGGTTGGGAATCACTGATCTGGAGGCTCATGTACTGCATGTGACTGCCGTAAGATCAGCTTTGAAATGAAAGTGGGCACAAATGCAATCCCTTTATGGTTAATCTTTATGGTTTCAAAGTAGAAATGGCCTTTTTAACACACAAGTACTGCTTGTGTTTGCTTTGTGGCTGTTTGCTGTTGTTGGACTTTTAATTTAAATTCTGTAAAGATACAAACAAATCATGATGCTTTAACAGATGAATGATGCCTTTTTTGGCTTTGTATGTGTCCAGATCTGTTTATTTCCATGTGATAGATGTGTTTCTTCTAAAATAGATTTGGGAGCACAGCGCTTGCATCCTTTGACCAAACAGTAATCATTAATCAAGAGTTATAGAATCCTTTAGTTTCTATTGTGTTTTGTGTATGTGTAATATATCCTGAAAGAACCTCATATTTTGAGTAGTTTCCAAAATTGAACTATATTGTTTGAACCTCATCAAACAGAAAAGCAATTTGACGAGCAAGAAAGACATGTAGTGTGGCATAGACAGGAGACGTATCGTAACTTTTTCTTAACCTGCCTCAACAAAGGTATTGTATATTAGATGTAAAATATCTAGCATTTCTGTATTGCACCTTAACTTGATAAACATTTACCACCAGATGCCTTGTTCTGTCAGATGATGGAAGTAAAATAAGAACATAAATGAATGCAATTAATAGAATTTATTTCAGATGCTGCTGTATATCTGTAAACCTGTATGTTTTATGAGATATAGAGGGACTAGCAGACTCAATGTTTTATAACATCAAGGTTGCCCTGTTTCCTGTGTTCATGTTTATAAGATTACTTTTGTAACACAGTGAATTCTAATATCTTTCAAAAATAAATTTGCCTTGTGTTTCACATGCCGCTTGTCTGCTATCAGAAGTGACATTGGGCTTTAACTCTTCAGTTAACCTGGTAAAGCGTGGCTTGACGTTTAATCGACTGCCTCTTAAATGAAGTGATGAGTATCTTGTTCACATTGTCTCGGCAATACAACAAAACAGACAACTAACACAAAAAAAAACAGATCCGCATAGTTTCTGATGTCAACACGTTCTCAAGTTGGTTGTGAGCATCTTAATGATCAACCTCTTGGGTCCATCCACATAAGGTCTAGTAAAAGAAGAAGCAGCTGATAAGTATGGAAGAGCTAAGCCCCTTTGAGATCAAGCTGTTGGGATCCATAGATGCAGTGCGGTGCAATTAAAAAAGACTGACAGCTCTTTCAACTCCCCTGAATTTTCCTCTGCCTTTCTGGTGGATATGCCCAGGAGAAACTACACCAGGGTGTCTTGACATTTTGCATTCTATACCAACCTTCCCAGAGCATTTATTATACATAATAGGCCTATGAATAGCACAGTGGGTGAGAGTAGTTTTCTTTAGGACTTCAGTGGTGCAGCAATTAACTTCAAATGCTTTGGAAAGAAAAGGTTAACTTTTTATGACATTTTAGCATAGATTTCAGGAAAGCTAAATGGTGGAATCACTTTCTTTGTAGTGCAATGTAAATTTGTCTCAAGGCTCTACTCTTGTCACTGGTCACTGTGGTTGGGTCCTTTGGTTTCTTCCAGGAAAAGGAGTTGGTAGTAAGTTACACTTATTCTCGGTGCTTAAGTAAAATTTTTATAGATTTGTCTTTAAATATATAGAAATGCATCTTTCCTTCAACATTTTGTTGTATTTTCTCACTGTTAAAAAGTATCATTTGAGTTCATAAGATTTTGTGAAGAATGGACCAATAGAAATGCTCTAAAATTGCTTGGAATAAAATATCTTTACATTAACATACACTAAAAATAAAGAAAGCTTTTGCCTTTTCCTGTAAATTTTTGTTTTGTGCACCTGGACGGTTTTGCTTTTAATTTTTTCATAGTACCTGGTGATAGATACTTCATGTCCCCTTGCAGTTTTCACTGTATTCCTTAAAAAGACAGTTCTTCAAGGGTTCTTTACTAAAGACAGTGGTGGACAGTAACTAAGTAAATGTAATTTGTTACTGTACTTAAGTAGTATTTTCATTATCTGTACTTTTTTAGTATTTCTGTTTTGGGGTGACTTTTTACTTTAATTCCACTACATTTCACAGTCAAATATCTTACTTTTTACTCCACTATATTATGAACTGCTCTACACTATGAAATCTGTCGTTCCTTTTGGTTTATGTGTGCATTAAAATGTAATGTCAAAACAGCAGTAGCACAAAGCAAGAACACCAATCAGCACAGCGCACACTTTGTTTTGAGCTTGTTTTGATCTGTTGGACATACCGACCCAGTGCAAGCATGTGGTTCAACGTGAGTGCAGCAGTGTAAAAAAAAAAAAGTGTCTATTCCAACATAAATGATGGAACTAACCTAACTTTGCGTAAATAGACCACAATATAGAAATATGTACACACATGCAGAATTTATACAATTTTTCATTTTATAGTAAATTCATTTTATCAGTTTATTTTATTAGTTTATGTTTATGAACATAGACCTACAGATGCAATATAGTAAAGGAAAACTCATCTGTGAACCTGTGTTTAAAGAAAGTTTTTATTCAATTTAAACTTATAACTAAGCTGCAAATAAATCTTACACTGAAACTTTACACTGAGCCACTCGGTTGTACCTAATGGAAATTGTTTGCCTTCAGTGTTTTGTTCTTAATTTTAATAGACATCAGTGTCAGACTAAATAGTCACCATCATCATTGTCGTTAACCGCTTAGTCCAGATAAGGTTGCGGTAGCAGTTGGCAGAGCAAAGAACCTCAGACAACCCTGTCCCCCACAAGTTCCTCCAGCTCATTCGCAGGGACCCCAGGCCACTCCTAGGCCAACTCGGAGATATAATCTCTCCAGCGGGTCCTAGGACGACCCCGGGGTCTTGCCTGGTACACCCCCACCGGGAGATGTCCAGGGGGCATCCGGATGAGATGCCCGAACCACCTCAACTGGCCCCTTTCAATACGGAGGAGTAGCGGCTCTACTCCGAGCTCCTCACCCTATCAAGTAGAGTGTAGCCTGCCACCCTGCGAAGAAAGACCATTTCCGTCGCTTGTATTCGCAATCTCATTTTTTCTGTCATTACCCACAGCTCATGACCATAGGTGAGGTCGGGATGTAGATCGACCAGTAAACAGAGAGCTTTGCCTCACCGCTCCCCCCATGCTGGACCTTGCGGGTGGTGGGCCCACATGGTCTCCCGAAGTTGCCTTATCTGGCTGAGCCTGGCTGGGTTACGATCAGGCTGGCAGGGTACACGATTTTTTTTTGGACTGAGTTATTCTGGGTTTTCACTCCAGACCTGTTTGCCCTGGGAGACCCTACCAGGAGCATATTGCTCCCGACGACTTAGCTCTGAAAATCCCTAGACCACACAAGCCCTTCCGCCACAGCAAGGCCCCAATACAGGAAGGGACTAATTAATGACATTCTATTAAAAGATTGGTTTACCAAGAGTGACACTGGAGTATTTTCACCTAAAATTTGTTACTGAAGGAAAAGTCTTCTTACTAAAATGGTAATAGGACATTAAAGCCATAATTAAACTAAATATTAATTATATTAATATTAATTAAACTTTGTGCATTTGAAGGCAAATACTTTTGTACTTTGACTCCAGTGGAAGTCTAAAGGGAGGAACTTCTACTTTTACTGCAGTAATATTTTACCTTGGGTATCTCTAACTCAAGTACATGATTTGTGTACTTTGTTTACCACTGAATAAAGACAAAGACTAAGGAAACATGAACACTCAAATCATTTACATGTTTCAAGAGTACTTTGTATGGAAAATTGTTGGAAAATGTGTTGTATATAGTTAGCACCTACTTAGCACCTTTAAAAAAAGTGTTCTATTATTACAAGCTTGACATTGTAACAAAAGCAGAACGTTTTTAGCACTATATAGAACCCATGTTTACATGTGGTTTAGACTCTTGTTCACATCTTTGAAAACCAACAATTCAACTGTATAAATTAAAAGGGCATTACATAGATGGATAAAGACCAGGATTAAGTATTGTCTTGGAATAAACTACAATACAAATACTGAATCAGCAGTGGTAATTCTTTTTAGTACAGGATTAGGCTTAATCTGGGTCTGGGTCTGAGCCACAATGAGCCACCAAATAGCTTTAATGTGCCTTGGCATTGATTCTACACGTCTCTAAAGCTGTACTGGAGGGATAGAACACCACTCTTCCTGAAAGATTTTCTCTCAGCTGGTATTTTTCATGATAGTGGTTGGTTGAGATCTGATGGATCAAGAATAAATATTAAGATAAGAGTATAAAGGCCATCAGTCAGAATAACTCTGTTGTGATTTGCAGTGACCCTTCTCACTGAAAAGTGGACCCGAATCATGTTAACAAATGTCCCCTCACAGCATAACAGACCTACTGGGCCTCATTTATGTGGCAATGGTGACTTTTAACTGGACTATAATTTTAACCCTGACCACTGTCCCCTTTAAAATTGGCCTAGTTATGCCACTGCACTGTAGAGGTCAGGTATTCAGGACGGTACCTTTCTCTTGGTGTGTGCCACACATGCACTCCCCCACTTATGGAGAGCATGGAAGGACTTATCTGACCATATGGCTCAGTACATTCTATGGGTTTTGTACCTCTGAACTCTGAAAAAAGGCATAGATCAATATGCCAGGTCACCACCAAAACCGGCATGTACTGTGAATGCTGCTGTACTGGTCAGCAGTTACGTAAGTTATTATGCTGAACATCTCCAAAAGCAGCATGTGTTGTGTTTGGGATGCTGGTATGCTGGCCATTCTGGATGACCAGCTTAACCAGCGCTAGCCAGCTAAGACCAGCATGGAATGCATGCTGATCTGTGCTGTTTTCTTTTTTCAGCAGGGAAATGTGCATTCGTCTTTGCAATCGGGTTTGAGTCCTACAACCCTACTATATCTCTCTCTATGTAGCTGTGGATTGACTCTTTTTGCTGACACACTAATACATGAGCATCACAGTCACTGAATGTGTGCATTTGGCCGTAATTTCCACTTTTACTGATGACCTTCCCCATATATAAGAATGAAAATGCCCCTTTAATCTCTGTTCTAATTAAAACTCCAGCCAGTTGAGGAGTCTTTCTGACAGAAGCTCTTGCCGTCCATGCCTCAATAATGAACCCTCTTTCAAGGTCACTCAAATCTTTTCCTATTGCCATCTTGATTCAACACTGAGGTCGACTGTGCCTGTTCAGCACTTTTATACGTGCCACAGAGCATGGTACGCTGAAAAATATCACACTTTAAATCGACATTAAATATGGCAAGTAGTTGTACACAAATAAAATGTGTTAAAACACAATTGTCAAAACAAGCTAATTTAAATGAATTGAATTGTGTTGATGTAATATATTTTGGCCTCCTGCTACTGGTTCATGCTACCATGTAAGATGTGGCCATGCAAAGCAGCTATGCACAGAGGCTCTCGAGAGGTGCTGCACTCATAGTAGGAGAGACTTTCCTTGTAACTAAGTTTTTGTTGTTAGCTTAATTAGGTGCTGAGATGTTGCTTGTGCTTTACTGTGTTGGGCTATGGGGTAACGTCAGTGTTCATGCCTACCATAAAGTGAAGATGTATGTTTAGAAGTGACCTGCCTGCCTCCTGGCCATGGCACCTGGCACTGAGTGATGGTCCTTCTGTTGCTGCCTGCTCAATAAAAGAGCCTTCACCTTCAAAGCACAATGTTTCCCGTGTCTTATTCTACACTGATACCACAATATTTACTTTGTGTGCAACAATTTATAACATTCTAATCATGAACCATTTGTTTTCAGAGTAGCATATTAATTGCCTAATTCAGGGGTGCACAACCCCAGTCTCCGAGGGCCGGTGTTTGGCACAGTTTGGTGATTTACATACCCAAACACAGCTGATTAGACTTAGGTTTAGTGGCAATACACAGATAAAAAAACTGTGCTGAACATGGGCCCTCCAGGAAAGGAGTTGTGAAACCCTGGCTTGCAGTACACCTGACTGGAAGCATCTACACTCATTATGCTTCCTCACAGAGTTTTTCCTTTAATTTGACTTATTCTCAAACGGCTCCCTGTTCCCTTTACAGCACACTATGTAACGTCTGCAAGTTTGGCTTCCTTACACAAATAGTGTGCTAAATGTCCAGCAGGCAAGTGTACGTTTTGTGGCTGAATCCCAGCAGGCTCTTTGTTATTGCATAATGTTTGGGTGCTGAAGGCATAGACAGCACACTGTAGGGAGCATGGAGCCATTAAGATTCAGGCCCAGTCACCTGTCTGTGTTTAATATGGCTCTTATTTTTATAGCATAGGGGTTGTGGGCTGAGCCTGATATCCAATATTTTTCACACACGTCTCCCAAAGCCAATACATGAACATATACACACTGTAGTAAAATGCCTAGAGTAAAATATACGTCATGCGTAATAAAATCCTAAGTATAAGTCACATCTAAACTCCTTTTTTTCTTATCTTCCGATTCCAGTATTGTTGTTTATTCTCAGTTGTGTAGGTGGGGAGATGAAAGCTCTGTAGACACTATCTGGATTTAAACATCAACTTTATTTCAAATTAATAAGACAGTGTTAAAGCCCTGTGAGAGTCCCGAAGGCCAAAATGGGATCCCCAGCTTGTAAAAGCTGCCTCTGCTTTATATATGGTGAATGTCCATAGAAACACACACACATCCATATATTCCCATAAGGAAACATCTGGAAAAGCTTAATGCTCTCATGCTATTCTATACATTAGCTCCCTCTCTTGAAGGAGGGGGCGAGAGAGGCCCTCAACAGAACACACACACATTAACAGAGAGCCTAACAGCAGATATTAAAAATATACAGAAAAACATGAATATTACAATATAACAATATAACAAATACAAGATGAGTGTAAACACACCTCAGTATCACTGCGCTCCTCTAATAAATCCAGTAGAAGTGTCTGCAGCGGTAGCCTAGCTTACCTGTGTGACCTTTGGGTGGTGGTTAGCAGGAGGCTAATTGGTCCACTAGAGGCGACCACGTGCCACTGCGCTCTGAGGCTGAGGGGAAGCAGCAGCAGCAGCAGCAGCAGCCCAGTAGTGGTGGTCTTCGGCGGTGTTCTGTGGGGTGTTAGTGTTTAACGCAGAGCAGCGGACCTTCTCTCAGTAACACAGGTTCCCCTGGTTAAAGCGAAGCTGGAGCAGACAGTGCACTACCCGCCTCAGTGCCAGTGGACTGGTACGGAGAGACAACCGCCTCCCTGGACCGACGAACTGGCCGAAATGTCCCGGCATATCTACACCCGACACGGGATAGGAGACGGTGTTCAGAAGCCCATTTTTCAGGTGAAGAGTGCGGTGTGGGTGAAGCTGTGGAGCGCTTTGTGTGTGATGTGTGTTGCGGACGCGTAATCGACACACCTTTCTCTGATTTTACCGCAGATGTTCAGTTCGGGTGCCTGACTCGCGTGTTTTTGACCTCGGGGAAGTTTTCACTGCTGCGGTGCTCTTCGCCGTTGGCTGAATGCCGTTTGTGTGTTTTGAGAGACGGAGGTTTCAGTACAGTCTTCTACTGCGCCTATTTTACCAGCTGATCTTCCCTACATTCATTATGAAAATGACTTGATTTAAATCTGAGGGTGTCATCAGTTTAGCCTATTGGAATTTAATTAGTCTGCTTAATAATTCATGACCTCGCTGATTTTTTTGCTGTGAGGATCTTTCAGGAGACTGTATGGAGGAGGGATGACCTAGTTTTTACCCCCCCAGATGGGTACTGGATTTAAGGGTAGAACTGTTTTTTCACTGTGTTTATTACCAGCTTGTAATGCTCAAAAAGATGGGTTTTAAATGGTTCTTTAGTAGAGACAATGGATCTGTTTGGAAACATGAGTTCTGAATAGAACCACTTCATGCTTAAATAGTTCTATAGATTGATGGAGAATGTATTGTATGTGGTTCCATATAGACTTTTTTAAAACAATTATTCTGTACAGCACCAGAAAGGGTTCAGCTATTGCTACAAGCTTGACATAGAAACAATAGAAGTACCCTTTTGGGTGCTATATAGAACCCATCCGAAGAACCCTTACATGATGCAGAGAAGCTTTTAATCATACGAAGGGTTCTTTGGGTGTTGATGGTTCCATCTAGAGCGATTTTCTTTAAAGAACCCCTGAAGCACCACCTTTTTAAGAGTGTATTGTTACAATGTCAAGCTTGTAACAATGGAAGAACTTTTTTGTGCTATATAGAACCATTTTTTGAACAGGTTCTATGTAGATGCATATACAACACCTTCACCATCAATCTGAAGGATCATTTCACCATGCATAGAACCATCTAACCATATAGAAGTCAAGGTTGTAAATAGAACCGTGTCTTTACTAAAGAACCCTTGAAGAGCCGTCTCTGTTAAGAGTGTAGGATGATGGATTTGTTGCTCAGGAGGGGAAAGTGTTTGCAGTGGTGTCCGTGTTTGCAGGATGCGCTCTGTAGCCTGAAGAGAGCACAAGACAAACTGCATTTGACTGCATTGCAACCATCTACACTGAAGGACAGTGTAGCCTCTGAAACACAGCCTCAGCGTCTCTGTAGCACTACAGTGTTCAGCTCCTCAGGGCCGCTGGGGCACATATCTCTATATATTTGCATCTGTGTGTTGTTTATGTGTCAGTTAACACCCTTGATTGGTCAAAGTGAAACTCAGCTTTTTATTTAGCTATAGGTTTAGTTTAACTGCACAGTTAAAAAAACTGGCTAACTAAATTCATTTAAGTCTGTGGTAGAGGGCAAGAAAATTGGCACGTAGGAATTGGTTATGTCATTTATGCATTACTCCATTAGGGATGCACCTGTATGGGAATTCTGGGCTGGTGGTGATATTCTGTGTTTTTCAAGTATGTAATGCTGTTGATGCTCCTGCCAATGCGCACATATTTATAAAATGTAGAAACTGTACAATTGAACAGCTCTTAAATTGTGTCAAAATGTTGTAATGAATGGATCAAAGGAAATGCTCCAGAAAAACTGGAATAAATCCTTTCTGCATTAACTTCTATTCAAAGGTAAGACTTTGGTCGACACTTTGGAGATGCAAGGTTTTTCTCTAAACAGCAACAAAATACAGTACAATTAATAAAAATTGGATATTTTAGCAAAAATACCCCAGACACAGCAAATGCATCTTCAAAAATCAGTTAATTATGGGTCATAGCATTTACACTTACTTTGATGGCATTTAGCAAATGATCTTATCCAGACAAATATTTGAATATTTTATAAATATATGTTTTACATTGCTTATATAGAAATGTAGTGCTTTTACTTAAACATTAGTATTAGACTGTAACTGTGTCAGTTATGCTGATAGATTTGTGCTGTCAGTGCATGAAGGTGCCCGTATTGTGCCAGAAGGAGAGACAGAGGTGATGGATGGTTTGTGCTCCTGCTGCAGGTGAACAGAGGAACCTATTCTCGCCGCAGTCGACTCAAGAGGTCAGATGGTAGCACCACCTCCACCAGCTTCATCCTCCGCCAGGTAGGACAATTTGGAGCTATATATACATCCACACTGTTTCATTTAGTAGTGACTAAATAATTATTCATTCATTTATGCATTCATCTTCTTAAGCTGCTTGATTCAGCTAGGGTTGCGATGAGTGAATAAATAACAAACAATTAAAAAACTAGTTTTATAGTTAAACAAAAGGAAATTGTGATTACGGTCTGTAAATTTTGTCACAGTCAATGCATTCTGTCTAGCAATAGCTTTTGCATCAAAGTGAAGCCAAGGGTTGATGTATGGAGAGTGCAGCTGCCCCACGGGTGAGAGCACAATCTCAGATAGTGGACCTTTTATCAAATAATTCCAAGATAGTTTAAAATTTGTCTTGTTTGTTATATTTTCACTTGTACCATTGCTGTAATTGAAGAGTTACATTCCAGAACGCTGTTTACCCATTTGGTACAGTTTTAGATATACAGTAGATGAATAACAGCTGATGTATAACAGAAAACACATGTTTTTTTCTCTAGCAAAGGTGGCATGATTCACAATATAGCACTGATATTTAGTGTATGTGCAAAGCTCACTTCCAACAATGTTTATAACGAGCAAAAATACAATTCTTGAATAGGCCTCCCACAATCATTACATAACAGCCTAATCACAGTTATTTAAAATGAACAGTTTATTGCAGTTATTCAAGAGGACTGCACTGTTTTCCACAGCCGTTAGGTTTTTACTGTTGTTTTATGC
Organism: Pygocentrus nattereri; assembly: GCF_015220715.1. Taxonomy (NCBI): domain Eukaryota; kingdom Metazoa; phylum Chordata; class Actinopteri; order Characiformes; family Serrasalmidae; genus Pygocentrus; species Pygocentrus nattereri. Next base: position 29,015,613 of record NC_051216.1, read on the forward strand.
AAAATGTGAATTACGTGTGGTGAGGTGAGGCAAATCTATGTTCATATGTTTTTAGCATTTATGCCAGCAAAATGAGTTTCACTTCTATTTGTTTTACTTACATTTTCACTATCAAGAAAAATGTATCTTTGTTTGATTCCACGCATAATTGTGCATAAACCTAGACAACAGTGTAGTGTATGTATCATTTCATCAGTACAACAAACCAGTTTTACCTACTACATAAACATTGCTAGGATGCGAGACAACTAATCAACCAGTTCAGCCTCTTTAGGCTTGTATTTTAACATAAATCTGATGTTATTTACACAACAGTTAAACGTCAGCTAAAACCTAATAATTGAGACCAGCCTGTACTTAAAAGTGGTCCATGATGCATTAACCCCTTAATGTATTCTGTTCCCTGAAAGGTACAGTCACACTGAAGTCTGGTTTTAAGCCTGAAGGAACAGAAAGAAAGCTGAGTCTGCCTTTATGTGAATGGAAAGCTCTTGATTTTAATTTTAATGTAGTGTCTTTTTTCAACAGTGTCTTATTTTCTATAAAGTGTAAGTCAGTCTCACTTTCTCAAAATGTGTGGGTTTTTTTGGAAGCTCACTAAACATAGCCCCTCCCTGAATCTGTGAAGTTGAAAATAGCCACCACGACCAACAGCAATGCCTTTCAAATACAGAAAAACAAAAAACAAAGCACTGAAAATTTCTACTGTTGATTAGCTTTCAGCTCGCTCTCAGCTGCTTTTACCAGTGTTTGTGCAGAGCTGATCCCTATTCTAAAGATCCCTGTTAGTGTCATCGGCAGTGAGTTTATTCTCAAAGCTAAATGTTATTTGTAATTCATGACTTTATGAAAGGCACAATACAAAGAATGCATTAGTAATGGGTCAGTAATGGGCGAGTGGGCTGTTGTTGGCAGCTTGTGTGGCAAAAGGAACAAATGGGCTAGCAGAAATGAATGGATTTGCATTGTTTGTGAGGTGAGTGCACCGAACAAGATGTAACCATTGTTCTTTTACAGTCTGGTGAATCACTGGACTTCACGTGGTCTGACAAATCGCAGATGTTACATCACTTAAGCTACTCTCCTTTCATTGCACTTGCATGGTGCTGCTTTCTCGTTGGACGTCTGGTGTATGTGTTAAATGAAACAAAGCACAGAGAGAGACGATATGTACATTTCAATACATATCCTACAGTCACTCCAAAGCTGCTGTGGACTGCTGTCCTTGTGGATGGATGACTTTGGTTTCCAGGATAAAGATGAGAACCACTTCTCTGTCATCAGTTGAATATCATTACAAATGCTTGCCTGTCCAGTACCAGCTCTGCGCTGGTCGGCTACGCTTGTGTATCCTCATACTATGAGATAACTGAAAGAAAAAGGTCTCGCCTTTGAGATTGATCCGTGTGAAAGAGGTTCACAGTGGAGTTGACTGTAAGCCTACCTCTGGCTTATGCTGGAGGAGGCTGATGGGGTTTGGAGTGCTCCTGTGGGAATCAATGGCCTTAATGTCTTCCCGTGTGTCAGTTCACCTAGCTACAGCAGCCTTCAGCTCACCGTCCCTCATGCATCTTTGATGAAAGGCGGTGCACAGCGGCTCTTAAAACGTCTGCTGCTCTTTGACAAGTGCAGATGCTCTTGAGGTGTAAAATCATTATGGCATGAGAAAGGCAGAAACCACTGTGCCCACCATATTGTCCAAACATACCGGTTGCCATGGGTACTGAAAAAGGGCTTTTGAGGGAAAATAAGGCAGCCACACTGCTGCTTATGCAGCTGCCGTCACTGATGAGCCATCTTCTGCGAACGCCCTATGATCTGCAATCACAATGATTATATGGGGCATTTGAGCAGCACTCCTGGTCGTTGTTAATTAAAATCTATTGTATTTTTAAAATCTATTGTAGGCATTCTTGTCGAATTTAATACTTGTATTTTTTCACATTGCTTTCATGTATTTGGGGCAATATTTATATCAGCATTATATCACCATAATAAAAAAAAAAACAAGTATCTCCATTTTTTGGATTTTTAGCTTTCTGTCTTTTTGGATAACTTTTATTCATTTGCTTTTGGACAGTGATGATCTCAAAATATCGAGTATTGTGGAGAAGTACACAAGAGGATACTGTTATGTATTTATTTCTAGCCAAAATGACCAAGATGCTCATTTGTCACCATTTGAAAAAAGCCAAAAGCATATATTTAAAAGAAAAATACCCAGAAGCCTCAGCAACTAAAGTACTAGTGTGCCCATCCCTCACCTTTATTACATTATCAGTTCTTTTCAGGAAACTTGCTTTCAGTTTGTCAAAGAGCATTTTTTTTCAGCAATAAGTTGGTTGCATTTTACGTTTAAGTTTTAAGTACAGTTTATCTGGTGGTGACGGTTTGGTGGTCTTCCAGGTCTTTCACAGTTGTTAGTAAAGGTTTCTCTGTAACTGCAGTTTTAGAAACTCTTTTTGAAAGTGTTTTTACACTTATTTTCTCTTGACTTTCTCCTTCCTTATGCATGTAGATGCTCTTTTGTGTGTAATCTTCTCAGAACTGTCTCTTAGAAAATGAATAAAATATTAATAACTTGCACTAACAGGCCAATTTGACAGTAAAATAAATAAACAAAGGGTGGTCTTTGACATTTGCTCTGTACTTTACATTACAGATACATTCATTTAAAATAACAAATATAAATAAACTCATTTAATTATCCCAGCCCATTCAGGTTACAGTTATTTAGATCCACATGTACTCATTGAAGCAATAAAGAGTGTTGTTTGTGAAGATAGTCTGTAGCAGAGTTATTAGAGTGGAGAATGGGGGGGGGGGGGGGGGGGGGTAACTAGCTGAAGCAGATGTGTCACTGCAGCCTTTCAAAGCTTCCCAACATCTGAAAAGTGTTTTTTTTTCAGTGTCCTTGAGGCTTCAAACTTAACAATTTGTTCTGTTCATTTCAGCCTTTTTGTACATGTGGTGCCTCATTTCACTCTCAGACATTCAGAGCAGAAGCCAAGGCATTTCAGTTCTTGGAACTAGGGGACAAGAAACACAATAACGTAAAAATGAATTATGATTGTTGTGATGCCTAAAACCACACAAACATTATAAAAGACTTCAGTTGCTAAAATAGAAGAAAATGATGAACTGTAGGCCCTTTAAGTCTAGATTCCTGTAGAATCTTGGGAGGTTACTATTGTGAAGCTTGCCCTAAGTTTTATTTTTGACATCAGAAGCATTTTCCAAGCCATGACGGTACCCTACTTATGGATGCTTATCTGCATCCATGATTGAAAGTGGAGCAAAGACCATTTCAGCTGGTGGAATGGAATATGTGTCCGTGTTGCAGTGGAGCTATAAAAATTATTTGGGGTCTCTTGCTGTTTGCTTGTACCAGTTAGTCTCATGTAAAAAAAAGTATGGTGAGTTCAATTCTAAATTGGTTAAATAAATCCTAAATTAACTTCACACCAGCCTAAACGAGCTTTTATTTATAGCAGGCTGTGATTAACGGTACAGTGTTTTTTGCAGTTTTTTTTTTTTTGCATCCCCTTGTGCCATGGTGTTTCAAGTCCGGTTCTCAGTGTTTTCAGTCCTCTTTTTTCTGATAAGCCCACTCAAATACTTGTCTAAGACTTCCATGGCACTGTGTTGACGCAGTAGAAAACCACAGATCCTGCAAAATGACTCAGCCATTGAACTGCAGCCATGGAAACTAATAGACAGCTCTTCACTTCACAGGTGTACAGTGGCACAACTCCATAATTGACCGGGACTGAATTTCAGGTTTTTGATCATGTCTTGGTCTTTTGTTTCCAAGTACACCTGCCGACGTTTTTTAGATTTATTTTTTCATAGGTCTTTTTAATTAACGTCTTGCTCAGTATTCTCAAGCCTGAAATTAATGACCAAAAACCCTACATTTAAATTTGGTCAGAGAAACATTATTAAATTGGATTTGTATTGTATTTGTAATGTATAGGTAAAATTAGCCAAAATACCACAGTGGGAAAAAGAAAATGTTCAAGGATTTAATACAGATGGCCTCTGCTGTGTCTCAGCAGTGGGATTCCAGGAGGCTTCATGCCTAAACTCATTTTAGCCAGGGGCTGTATAAAGCCCTTCACAAATGAAGGGAGAAATCTGGGGGTGATTAACTCATGCTGTGATCAAGGTTAAGGCCAAAACTGCTAGTGAAGAATGTATTTCTATAGAAGCCTTAACTGAATGGGCTTTTCTTGTGTCTCGTTTTGGGGTAATAAAGCTGCTTAGTCAGCACATACCATGAGAATGAATAGAGAACTTTCAGTTCTGATAAATTTAACTCCTTAAACTGTAACCTTATTATTCAATTAAAAATGATAAAAATATTACACAGTAACTACTATATTCGTACTACACTTCATAATTACTACGTAACTACTATGTAACTGCTAGTTCTGTAGTTGTGAGACTAAAGGAGTTGAACTGTGGACCTCTATATGACCATTAGGGTTCATTAGGGTGTGTAGCTGATATTACCTTCTGCGGTGTTGCGTGGTGTTTCGTGTAGAGCTGGTGTGCTGTGTAATCACCAGCTCAGGAGCAGTAGTACTGACACAGTTATGCAGTAGCCTTTTATTGTGTTACTGTGGTCAAGGAAAAAATGCACTTCTTTATTTAATTTGTTGGTCTGGGAAATAATACAGTAGATGGGAGCTGTGTAATTACTGCGGAACTCAGTTAGTGTCTAACTGAAGCCCAGGCATGGATGTACTTTCACAAGTAACCATTAGAGGGCACTTGTGCTCCACTGTTTATCTAGCCTCCACAGAGTGAGGCCATAATTATCAGCAACCCCAATAGATTAGTTCAGTATAATTACAGGATGAGGTATAATTGGTCTTGCAGCACTAGATTAAATGATGAGTATAGATAAGATGACAAAATGTAATGTACTGAAAATTGTGAGAGAAAATAGTAAACAGTTTGCATGTAAACTGTGAACATTCAAGTCAACTCAACATACAGTCATATGCAAAGGTTTGGGCACCCTTGGCGAAATTACATTATTTTCTTATTTTCTAAGTAAGAAAAAATTAAGTTCCTCTACAGAGAACACACTTCTGCACATTTTACATACAGCAATGAACTGTTTATTTACTGAATTACAAAAACACATACTGTATGTTTTATTTTCCAATATGTCAAAATAAAAGAAGCACACAAAAATTAAAATTATAACTAGAAATTGTACACTACAATTTCCTAAGATATGTCATATCTAGGTTTGTTCCCTGTAGAGGATGTGTTATTTTGACTTAGAAATCAATGAAATGTCAATGAAAAATCAAAATATGTAATTTGACCAGTGTGCAATGTGTAATTTGACTTATTTTGACTTAGGAAATCAATGAAATGTGTAATTTGACCAGTGTGTAATGTGTAATTTGACTTATTTTGACTTAGAAAATCAACAAAATGTGTACTTTGACCAGTGTGTAATGTGTAATTTGACTTATTTTGACTTAGGAAATCAACAAAATGTGTAATGTAATCAGTGTATAATGTGTTATGTGACTTATTTTGACTTAGAAAATCACCGAAATGTATAATTTGACCGGTGTGTATTGTTTAATTTTACTTATTTTGACTTCATCAAAATATGAAAATCAGTGAATCATTGTGCATGCAGCTGTAAGTAGTGCATACACAGTTGCCTGCAAAAGTCAGAGACCAGTCTATTTATTTAATTTCCAGGTAAGGAAGCAGTCATCAAGCACAATGTTTTAATTTTTTAGGAGATAATTCTGAGGAGATTAGATATAATATAATCCTATTGCATAAGGAGAAAGTCAAAAATAAGTAAGTAAAAGTAAAACTAGTGCTGAAAAAAGGTATTTAAATATAGAGAAAATGGGGCTCCTGACTTTGCAAGACCTGTTAGAGCCAGTACACCACCAGCTGCATTTCTGTTCTTTGTTCACTGTTCACATACAAATCTTCATTCTTTATTAGTATGGCTCTTGTCTTATTATTTTGCTATCCCATGCCAACCCAAGGAGGATGGGTTCACTGTTTGAGTCTTGCATCCTCTTGAGGTTTCTTCTTTATGCTCTTACGGAGTCCTTAGCTTGCTCATTCAGGGCTTTCTGTAAAGCTGCTTTGTGACAACGGCCGTTGTACAAAGCGAGTTGAATTGCACTTAATGGCTGTTTTGACTGGAAATTAAGGAAATGATGGATGGTCTCTGACTTTTGCACAGCACTGTAGTTCGTAAGAATTAAACTTCTCCTTTACATTTTCAAATGATAAGAAAACGCATACATGTATCTTGGAGAATTGTTTAAGAAGACACTGATGTAGATTTCATTGCTCTGTTCCCAGAGAGGAGCGTGATACCTTATTGTTCCTCTGTCTTCAAGGTATTAGCGCTCACCATTCACATGCTATAAAAGCTAAAGGGGTGATTTGCATTTAGGAGTTAGATATGAAATGTTACTTTGACAGTTTGATAGTTTTGTCTGGCTCAGACAAATCAACATGCGCCTTTGTGAGGTGTCTGTTTGCATTGTGTCTCGACAGGAAGCAGTGGGTGCGCGTGTGCACACGTGAGAGAGCAAGACTCTGAGAACTAGAGGCAGAAGGAAAAGTGGGAGGACTGAGAAAAGGGGAGGGCATAGGGAGCAAAAATGAGCTAGGGTGAGAGAAAAAATACAGGAAACAAGCCCCCTGTGGTCGAGGAGTGGATGGCTGTAGACCCCTTTTTGCTTCCTCCAACTCCTCCTTATTCACCATCAAGGGGAGAGACCACTTACCCATTCTGACTGGAGCTCCCACCAGCCAATGAGCAGCCTGCCCCCTCTGCGCTGTCATCAAGGGCTGTGATTTGAGGAAAGCTCCACTCTCCTGCACTGTGTGTAAAAGGCTGATAAAATGCCAGGTCTCCGCTGCCTCTGGGGAGAGTCTCATTGCCTTATGATGTGAAAGGGATCAGGATCGATGCTCAGGAACACATCTCAGTGACAGCACACTTTGAAAAGAAGAAGAAGGGGGGGACCACTGTCTCTTTTGGCATCTTTGCTTGCTTTTAGGTCTTTGCTGTTTGCAAGGGGATTGTATCCCCCATCATTGATCTTTGCTCTTCCTTATATTAGTCTGCTTTCATCAAGAAGCACTTCTTGGAATATCTTACCTCCATGTACGACAATTTGTACCTGCATGGCTTTGAAGACTCGGAGGCGGTAAGTGCCGTTTGTGTGCAGAGAGATGAGTTTGAGATGGCTGAGCATTTGGCTTGGTGGCATGACATGCGGATGGGCGCGCAGATCAGCGCACACATCTGCAGGCAAAGCTGGTTGTAGAAATTCAGCAGGCAGATGTAGTTGTGTGGAGAGCGTCGGGGGAGGGGAAGATTGTGTGTGTGTGTGTGTGTGTGTGTGTGTGTTTATCAGTGACACCTGCTTCCTTTCCCCAAATGAAAAAAGCACTCTCTCCTCTTCGATTGCTGCATATAACGAGGGACTTGGGGGAGGGCCGTGAAGCAACAGCAGCAGCCTGTTATTCCATATGACTGAACAGCCACTGACTGCACAGTGTGGCTGCTATTCCTGCTCAGCTTGAAAACACATTGGTTTAATGTGGAGCTTTTGCGCTGATAATAAATGCCGTCAGCTATATCTCAGCTGTTCTTCAGAGATTTTGTCTATGTGTAGTCATGTATGGCTTTGTAATGGAGGGGCAGCATTACCTCCATAGCATTGATCTTTCTGCCTCAGTCGTCAATTTGAGGAGAGTAACACAAGGGCGTTATATTATCTCCTTAGTCAAGTGAGCGCATTGTTAAAATCTGACATTTGCTCCTAACCTTGGCCTCATAGGTTTGCAACCTGTCTTGAAGAACACTATCCTGGATTTAATTACTGTATGAATCATATACATTACTGTAGAAACTACAGTAGAGACCCTTCATTTACTGCATTTCCAGTTAAAACAGCCATTAAATACAAACTATTCCTTTTTCGGTGTCTGGAAAAAAAACAACTAAATAATCAACATCTAAACATATTGTCCAGTATTTGATGTGTCCACCCTTTACCTTTCCTCCTTCAGTTTCTCTTAGGATACATGCCTTCAGTTTCTCAAAGAAATCTATGTAGATACTTTTAACCATTTCAGTCATAGACGTCAGTTTGCATTTTCTCTTTCTATGTTCCACAGTCCAAGTAATCGCCAACGTATTTAGTGATATTGAGGTCTGGACTCTGGGGTGGACAGTCTATTGTTTTGAGAACACCAGCAGCATCTTTGTGTTGATGAGCAGTTTTTGCTTTTCTTACTAACACATTTGTGATAGCATTCTTTTAGGCCCATAGTGTTGAGTTGTCTTTTTTGATTTCCAATTTTGAAACTGCTATTTTACTTATTTTACTGTCACCTTCCTTATACAAATGGATTATCTTATATCTGATCTCCTCAGAAATATCTCATGAAAAATCAGGAGCTAGTAGTTAATGGCTATTTTACTGTAGGATAAACAAATAAAGGGCAGTCTCTGACACATTACTGTATGTTTTTGTGAGTCAATATTAGAAAAATGTTATTATATAATATAATATTATTAAAATATTATATAGTATTATTAAAATGCTTACAAAAGCAAGATGTGTGATTTGAGAAGGATAAACGAATATGGAAAGCAAATTGTCTTGGAGAATTAGATCTATGAGGCTGTAAACCCTAGTGCCTCCTTGCGGGGCTATGTTGATAGTATGTTGATGTTTGAATGGACTCTACCATATGATGCTGGAGTAAACCTACAGATGCCTTCAAGGGTTGTGCTAGAACACTAAAAACAGTGTATGTGCATAATCAGCAGTAATATAAAAAGAACAGGTTTTACATTTGAAAATGAAGCTTGCAGGTATGAACACAACAGTCACAAATAGCACCTACTTAAAGGTGTTTAGCCATTATGCAGCATCATATAATATACTCTTAAATATCAAGATGCTTTTAAAGTATCATTCACCACTGACATTTAACAGTTATTCACAATGAATGCAGTCCATTCACTGAAGCTAGGGATTGTTTTATCAGGTTTATGTTTAGAACGTGGAGCCCAAGCTAAAAACGGCACATCCAGAGTGACTCATCTACTGCTGATAGCGCTCTGAAGTTTAGTTCATTAGATGGCCATTTGCTATTGTTGGTTGTGGCATCATTTGTGTAGTTTCCTGAATTTTACTCAGAAAGGCTTAGTAAGTGGCAGATCAGCTTAGCAAGCTACCTGCACTAGTGCCGTCAAATGACAGTGAGCTTTACTGGTGAAAGCTGAAGTTTTGGGCTGGTTTGATTTGGGTTGTTTGGCTGCCTTGCAAGTAGTGCACAATTAATTTAAGTCAGTTGTCTTGTATAGAGTCATTGGAACCAAATCCATGGGCGAATGGCTTAGATGATAGATTTGTCACCAGCCTGGTTTCCATCCATAAATGAAAGCTAATAGCTGGAATTTCCCCCAAAAATGAATAAAGCAGTCATCGGCTCTGTAGAATAGAGTAAAACTCTCTACTTCACATTCATAAAACCACTTCCAATAAATATTGATAGAATATACAGAGAAATGTTTAACGTCGGGAATTCCTCTTAGCTGTTTTGTTTATGTATGGCTATATTGTACAGTATAAGAGTAAAAAATTACAAATGTAAGCTGCAAGCTCCTTATGTCTGTTTACCATCTAAATTCACCATTCAGCAAATGTGTTTCAGTTGTAACTTACCAAAATGTTTATCCACCTCAAATGAGCATACAAACTTTTATGTTTTTAATTCTGATGATTTTATTCAGTATTGGCAGATTCCATCGAGCCATTTTTTATTCAGTATGTGTAAGTATGCATGACGAAGCATGAATGGAAACCTAGCTATGAAAAAGCTTTGTTGCAACAAATTTGAATATATTTTGTTTGTTTCCAGATTTTATTATGTGCAGTATTCAAGGCCAAGTTTGTTGCAGAAAAATAACCACTCTCTAGCAAATGCTAGGATCAAGAAAAAAAAATCTAATTTACACGATTTTCCTCTTTTTGCTTCTTTAGCTACGAAGCTAACATTGCTAACAAACACTACAAGTTAACAGTCACCTAGACCTTTTCTGTAAACACACTCAAGCTCCAGGTTTTCATTAAAAGTCCTAGAGACTTGTTGATTTGGTTTAAGACATAAAATCTCTTACTGTGATTGACTTCATCATGACTTCATCATGACTTCATCATGTAGCTAAGTGCTGGGGGGGCAGCCATTGTAGATAATAGTGTAGTGCCGAATTCCGACTCCCCTGCAGAATCCGACTTCCCTTCACATGCACGCATATCATGCATTTCCTTAGTAGCCTCAAGTTTCACATGGATTCTATGTTACTTTTGAACCTTCTATAGCTCACAGTATGTTATGTTGTGCTCTAAACTACATTGACAAGTTGTGCAACCTTAATGTGAACTAAAAGAGGTTTTGGGGCTGTATTTACAGAAAAGATTTGGATGATGTCTTGGGTTTGTGAACATTAGCATTGTAGCTCCAGCACTACACTATAGAAGCAAAATTTCAACACCTGACATGTCTTGCCATGTCTTGTCATTGACTATATCTAAGGTATGTGAAAATTTTTGATTTTTGCCAAATTATTCCTTTAAATTCTAAATATTTACTATACACTATACATGTCTGTAATAAGGATCACCCCCCTCTACAGTTACTGTGCATTCCAAGTTGTAAATAGTTGTATGCAGAAGTTTGAATGGCCCTGATCAAATTGCAAGATTTGTTGATTTTGTAGGTGAAAATAAGTTCAGAAACAAATTTAGATACAACATTTTCTGCTAATTTTAGTTAGCAGTTTTTGTTTATTTACTGAATTGAACCAATTGGGAAAAAATAAAACATAAAATAAGGTACCATAAATTTGGACAGGCCATACTGTATGGTTTACTTTTTTCCACTACGTTAAATTCATCAAATAAACAGTAATTGCTCATTAAAAAGTATATGGAGGATGTGTATTTATTTCCCATCAACAAAACAGTTATGCCAGTTGTAGCTTTCAGGCTTTCCAACAAAATGTCTCAAGACTTTCCTAAGAATGGTGTGAAAAGCAAACAACTGCCAGTGGTCAGCATTCCTGTGAACAAAAACAGCTTGTGGATAAGGACGGTCGAAAGAGAATGGCGAGAATGGTTCAAACAAACAGATGGGCTGCAAGCAGCAAAAAAACTTCTGAGTTCACCATTCATGTGGATAATATCCTCTCAGAATGCATAATTTATTGGACATTCTTGAATACATTACAACAGCTGAAGACCATGTTGGGTGCCATTGCTGTGTGTGAGCAACAAGAAAGTTTTTCTCCAGTGGTCACAGGCGCCTTGTCAGATGAATCCAAGCTCTTTTTGCGTCATGCTGATGGAAGGATCTGAATTTGGTGCAAGCAACATTAGTCCGAGGATCCATCCTGTTTGATGTGGACAGTACAGCCCTGTGGTGGCAGTGTGATGGTGTGGAGTGTTTTCTGGCACGTGTTACGGCCTGTGATACCCTTTGAAGAATGCCTGAACAGCACAGCATATCTGAAGTTCATCACTCCTTGGCTACAGTTTATCCACACTCAGATGGAGACATCCAGCATAGTAATGCATCATGTCACAATGTATAATCACTGAATGGTTCCAGAAACTTGCTTCAGTGGTCTGCACAGTCCTCAGATCTCAACCTCATTTTTAGGAGAAGATAGAGAGGGCTGTCCTCAGAAGGCGGTGCAGCCATACAGTTTGCAGAAACTGTACAACACAGTATTTTCCGCATGGTACAACATTCCTTCACAGTGCATCCAGTATCAAATTCAGGCTGTTCTGAAGCCAAAGAAGGTGCAACATCCTGCTACACTGGTGTGCCTTTAAAAACCGTTGTGCCCTCCTTTGGGAGTTGCTATATTCATTTTACCCCCAGCTGAAAGGCATTATGCTATGAAAACGATGTTCAGAATGTAATTGGTGAATTATGAATTAGTTCAGATTTGGCTGTCTGGCTGCTAGTGTCTAGCCATTCTTATTATAACCTCACACCCTATTATTCACTAATTGTGTCTCCTTCTCCTTTCTTTTATTTTCTGGCTCATAAACATAAAATGAGACTGAGCAATTACCTAATGCACTATTGTTGTAGTACTCTGTGGTTACTCATTTGACAGAAGATGCAGCTCATATAGTTTATGATACAAATCCATTATTTCCATTAGTGGACGAAGAACTGAGAGCCTAAAAGTCTAGTTCTTAAAAACATCTAGAAGCACTGAGTTTCTTTGTTGGAGTGTGTACAAGCACTCCAGTCACACTCAGAAATGCCTCACACATGGTTCTGCACTGCTTGATGAATGAGTAACGCTTTGCCACCCTCAGCAAGAGCATCACTGATCATCATGTTAAAACCCCAGGAAAAGCTCCAGCCACCACCACAGATCAGTTTCTTCAGCTTTTCTTTTTTTTAAATTTATTTTAATTACAGTTCTGCATTAGTAAAACCTTATGTTGTGGCATAATAAGCACACATCTAGGTTAGAAATGTCTGAAATGATGTAAACATGAACTGGCAGTTTCATCAAATTTACTCTTTAATAAAATTGCCTCTTCATAAAAATTCTGACAAGTTTTGTGGAGAATATAACTTATAAGAAATCTATATACACAATTTGATAATGATAGCCCTCCTTTCTATCTAAACATTTCCTCTCTTCTCATGTAGGCTAGCCTAAGTGGCTGTGATGTCAGGTGTTTTGGTTGTATTAATCATTAACATAATAATTGATGGGAATGTCTTTTTCTGGCTGGTTTATCTACTTTCCGCTTGGTTCTAAAGAAAAGCAGGGCAAAACTCCAGACTTATAGTGGACACTAAGTGCTCCCGGTGCTTGCAGACTTTATGCAAGGGACAGAGCGGAGCCCCACCTGGCATGTGTAAAGATAAGCAAAGAGTGTGGCATGACATTCTCAAGCCCATAGTCCTGACATGGTTAGATAATGGTGTGTAGTGAGTGAGGGGATGTTGTTTGTGTATGTGTGTGTTTGTGTGTGTAAAAGGGTAGTATACAATAGTGTAGTAGAGTAATAGGGTCTTTGAGAGCAGGACAACCTCACAAGTTTTAACATGTTTACGTCAAAGGACATCTCAAACCTAAATTTGTGCATATTACACCAGATCATAAGGTTTTGGAGATGCAGGATGTTTCTCAACATTTCTCAACCAAACTGCTACTAGGCCAGGGGAATAATGAGCAATACTTCAGAAATGAGCCATGCTTGATAAGTGAGCCAGTGACGAAGCCAGGGATGATGTTTCAAAGATGATAATCACTGTTCTAGGAAAGAGAACTAGAAGAAAAGTAATTTTTACAGCTTGCTAATAGTATTCTAATAATATGTACATGTGAGATTGTATTATTAATTAGCCTCATATGATGTTATGTTTTAAACATTTTTACTATGGAAAACCCACAGGCATGACTTTGGAGCTCACTCACTCACTGACTCACTCACTCATTCACTCAAGTCTGTGTGTTAATAAGACGTTCCTCCATGAGGGGCACCTACTAGCATGCAAGTTGCTTTAGTGTGCATCATTTAACATTTTTCAAATTGATTTATGTGATATTTAATGTACGTTTTCATTAAATCAGTTAACGTAAACGCATATAGGCTAAATATAACCTAGAATGTAAGTCTAAGCTGCAGTGGCCCTATATGTATGTTTACAAGGACCTGGGGCTGAAGTAAGCAATCAGCCCTCAGCTGGTATAGTTTTTATACCTACATTTTTAAGACCAATATCCACATCCAACTTTTCCCTTGAGCTGAGAATGAAAGGAATTTCACATATAGTACATGGCATTGACTTGACTTTTTGTTTCTTAGCAGTATCTGAGCTCAGGGACTGGCTTTCTCTTTAACATATTGGTAACTAGCAAAGATACTTTCTCTAGATAGACAAAGCACTTTCATGTAAGTCGCTCTGGATAAGAGCATCTGCTAAATGCTGTAAATGTAAATGTACTTGATCTCCCATTATATTTATTTACTGTATAGGGTAAGCTGTACTGTTCAGGTAAATACTCTCCCTATGAAGATATAAAGAAGTGGATCAGTGAAATGAGTCTGACCGGAGGTAGAAATATAGTACAGATGACAAGAGGGCTATCTTGTCATTGTACTCTTCACATTTGACCTGATGTATAGGTCCTCTTATGCTGAGTATCAATTATTCACAGATCTCATGGTTAGATAGAGATAAAGCTGGTGTTATGTCTCAGCAGCAGTGAAATGTTTTGTTTTATTTGACTTAAATTTTTTGGTTACCAAAATGCCTCATTAATATATTTGGCTTTGTTTTGAGATAATAATAAGTAACATTAATTGGAAGGCTTTGTTGCTGCTAAATAAGGTCTAGCTGATGCCTTTCCTTTGCATAGGCATCCATGCTAAACTAAATGGATGAGTAAGAAATTCTAGTGTGTTGAACCTCCTCTCCTGTTATGGAGACTTAAAATAACCTCTAGAAGAAGCGGTGCTGCGCTAAATGATGTTATGCACATAACGGATGTTTCCTTCTGTACAGTCATGGGTAGATGAGGTTATTCTGGAATGAAATTATTTTCCAGTTCAACCTGGTAAAGTAATCTCCCCTTTAGGTGTGATGATTAATGAACTCAAAATAAAGAGATTCTCTCTGTTTACTTCCTCGAGGATGTTAACTCTCTTAAATGCAGAGGAAATTGCTTTCAGAATCTAATTATGATTTTTTAGGGTTTTAGGTCTTTGTCACATGTCATAACTTTCCCCTTAATTAAATATCCTTTTAAAAATTAGCCCATTACATTTTTTCATTGGGGATGCTTTATTTCATGTAGGAAAAACAACACGGCCGAACACCCACTGAAACCGAAGTACAGCAACATGAGCTGTGGTGGTAAATGTCATTTAGTGACTCATGCAATATTAACTCCTCTGGCTGAGTTGTTTGGCCTATGAGTGCATTTTTCAAGTTATCATAACATATCTAATGTGCAAGAACTCCTTTGTGCACCTAATTGGTACGTTAAAGAGGCACTCTGGCTAAATGAAAAATGTTACCATTGCTGTCATAAACATGCCTACTTGCACCTCTGCATTGGTGCCATAACCATCTTGAGAGTGAGAATTTCAGATTTAAAAACCACTGAGACCCCATCCTGATGATGTACCGTCCTGTGAAAAAGAGGGTACCCCATTTCTGTTTTCTCATTATTGTATATTAATCACTCTGAATGTCATTTAATATTTAAACAAAATGTGATATTAGGCAAAGAGAATCTTATCAAACACAAAACACAACGCTGAATTTATTTAATTTATTTATAAAGCAATAATGTCGTACATGTTGATCACCCATGTAAAAAAAAGTTATTTCCCCCCTTTAAAAAACTTTTGTGATCTGCAGCAGCAACTGCAACCACCATTTCCTGTAATTTAATCAAAAAAGCACTTTAACATTGTGAATGGCTGACTTTGCAGAAGTGCATTAATTCAGATATATTGGAATGTTTTGAACATGCGCTGCTCATCTGAGGTCTTGCCACAGCATTTCTTATTGAGTTCGAGTCAGGACTTTGACAAGGCCACTCCACAACATTAGTTTGGTTTCTTTTCAGCCATTCAGATATGGACTTGCTTTTTTGATTTGGATCTTTGTCTTGCTGTATAAATCAGATATGTTTCAACTTCAGCTCATGGGCAGAAACTCTCCTTAAGCATTTTCTGGTACAGAACATGATTCAGAAGGTTATTCTGTAATAGTAAGTTGTCCAGATCCCAAGGCAGCAAACACCTCCACCACCATGTTTGAATGCAGATATGATGTTACTAAAGTGAAATGCAGAACCTGTTTTAGGGCAGATATAAAAGGACCTTTGTTGTCTAAAAAGTTACACTTCAACCTGGTTTGTCCACAGAAACTTCTCTCAAAAGCCATAAGGATCCAGACACTTTTTTGCAAACTTGAGAGGAGTCTGGGTTTCATTCAGTTAGTAGTGTTTTCTGCCTTGCTGTTCTTTCATGAATGCCACTTTTACCCAGAGTCTTTTATTTACTGTGGAGTGTGTTTTTGAACCTTTGGTGACTTCCTGGATGATTTGTTTCTTGGGGAAATTTTGACAGGTTATCCGCTCCGGTAAAGATTCACCAGGGTTCACAGTCTGTAGACAATGGCTTTCACTATGGTTCTGTGATGTAGCTTAGGGGTGGATTTGTAATCCTTTCTAGACTGATCCTCAACTCTTCTGGATATTCTTTTGATCTTATCTAATGTTCTTGTAAGAAAGCTGGGGTGACTACATAGTCTGCAAGCCTGATTGTGTTCAGTCAGCTGAATCTCAGTATCAATTAAATTTGGTTAATTAGTTGACTATATTGGTTGGATAACTTTGCTCCTTAAATAAACAGAATAATCATTTTTATACATACTGGGTTTGATATATTATTTTTATGTAATATTACATTTTGTTTAAAGGTCTAAAAGCATTCACTGTGACATGTATGTAGTAATATGCAAAAGTATGCAAAAATCTGAAATTGGAATAAATACTTTTTCATTGCACTGTATCTTGAGGGTAGGACTACAGCTGCTTTAGGGTTTGTTTTGGATGATGATGATGATTATTTATGTATTTATTTTTTGCTAGCCAATGCTAAATGTAGCTGAATAGCTGTAAATATCTGTATTTGTTTAAAGCCATGGGTAGATTCCCAGTATTTGTATGATATATTAATGTAATGCATGCTGTGTACCATAGTGAGAAACAATTGACAAATAAGATGCATACAAAATCGTGAATTCTGTCAAACCGGTGGGGCTGAGGGATGCAGTACTGTGCTGTTAAATATTACATTATAACAGATGAGAAGCTAGTTTTAGGCTGGAAAGTTGTTACATTTACTCTGCATAATGGTTTTTAGATGAATCATGTTTCAAAAAGTAAGTGCATATAAACAATACATTTTTGAAACAATGTTTGATCTTTGATCACAGGTTTACATTTAAGACCTTGTAAAAACCTGCACATTGAATTATTTGAGTGACTTAAGTCTCTCTGGACAAAAAGGAGAGGCACAATATTTTTCTTGGGTTAACAGTGCCAATGTGTGACGGCTTTATTCCATGGTGCCCATGAGAGATTCTTTAGTGTAGCGAGGAAGAGCTGTGCCTTGGGGATGCTTATTTGTTTGAGGAGACTGACAGGACTGGACATGAAGTGTCGGCATGTGAGCTAAGCAGCTAGAACAATTTTGCCTCACTAGATGCTGATGTAACCCACCCCATCACCATACCCTCACTGTGCCCTAAATGACATACTGCATGCCACACTATCTGCCAAGAGGAGCTCATGCTGCTGAGACCTGATCAATTTCTGTAGATATTTAAAAACATGACATTTTGATGTATTTGATGCTTTTCTTTTGACCTAATATAATAGTGAGACAAGTAAGACCTTTGTGCTGACATCGAGATTACACTCTTAAGGGTTTTTTGGAGTGATAACATAGAAAAAACACCTTGGTTACTTAAAGAACTTTTCTGTGGTTGGTTCGTAATGTGTTTTGAGTATCAGGATTATATTTGGATAAAAAAAAAGCCAGTCGACATAAAAATGCAAGTGTAAACACACCTGATGCATTTTAAACAGATAGAAATTCGATCACTTAAATCAAGCCAGATGTTATAGCAGTTTAAATGGATCTGTCTCTCTAACATACATTTGACAACCAAAATCTCTCGTAGCACAAACCGAACACCTTCCTATGCAAGTCACTGGGCACCTGAACCATGTCTATGAGGGGGGATATAATCATGGAGGATGCACATGGTTGTGGACCAAGCCAAATTAAGTGGTTAATAGCAATATGGACGGACACTACTGTACAAAATAAACTGCAGATGACTTACAGGAACAATTGCTAATTGGTTTATTGGCATATTCCATCCCACGCAGTCATTGGATATCAGACCAGCTAACTAACTGGAGATGCATGTGGCTAAAATCTTATCAGAATACAACCCAGATAGTCACATTAAGTGACCAAGTGTAAACAGAGTCGTAGTCTAGTCATAATTTGCATCTGTATCTGTGGCTAACCATGTCAGGTGCAGAGCTATGGAGGGGATCTGTACATTTTTCTGTTTTAATTGGCGTTGGAGGACTTTGAACTCATCTTGCACTCTTATAGGATGAACTTATAGGATGAACTTCATGACGCTTCATGAGTTTTTGATTTCTTGTGCCTTTACTTCAACCTTTAAATGTGACCACCAAAAACTCTCACCATGTCAATGACCCCTGTCAACGTGGCAATGTTTACACAGCAACGTTGCCATCAGTTGTGTAATTGTAATTTTAAACAATTTCGGCAATGAGCCTCGGAAAAGGCTTTTATTCACTGTCGTCATGTAAACACAGCCTGGTCGACTGTTACTGCAGATTGTAGGAACTCATGAGAATTTGTAGGAGCTGAGCTGGGTCTGTTCCTGGTGTAGACTCCTACCTAGCCATAGTGAACTATGTAAGCAGTAAAGTTGACCATGCTAAGGAAAATAAAGTTGGCGCTTTTCTGAGTAAAAACGATAAAATCATCGATTCCCCCTAGACATGTACTACTATTGCTGTAAAAGGTAGGACTACTTGGTGGTTGACAACCAAGCTAGCCCCCCCAACCTGCTATGAGGCCCTCCCAAAATTAAATTCTAGCTACACCACTATACCACTGACAACAAATTAGTTTGCTATATGCTACAGATTTGGCAGATATAGTTTATATTAAACAAACACAATAGTGTTTCTTTAAAAAAATATCCAGTCCAAAGCTCTTTAGGAACCAAAGCTAGATCTTCTATGGTATTGTTGTAGGCATCTCTGTTTTTAAGAGAATATGTGCATTAGATGGTTGACCAAGCTGTGGGGAATATGCTGGCAGCCTTTTTTCAAAGACTGTTTTGTCATCTGTTGGGTAAATATTGTGCCATGCTCCACTCTTCATCACGCTCCCCTCCATCCATCCCTCAGTATTGCTGAGTCGGCAGCTCAGTGAAAGAAAACCAGTTGCCTGCTGAGTGTAACATGTTATAAAAGCGAGTGCTCAGCTGACTGTGAATTCTGTGAACGCTTGTGTGATACGCTGGCCGGACTGTTTTGAGCTGGCTCCCTTAACAATTAACTCTACTGTCAGAGTTCTACCTCTGAGACTTCAGGAAAACTGACTGTGGCTTTTGTTTAAACACTTGGAGGCTAATTATATGGATTTTAATTCAGACTGAGTTTTTAAAGCTTGATACAAGTACAAGATTAATACCAGTTTAGTATCATTAAATTCAAATTGACACTATTAGTAGGGGTGGTCATGGGTGTGATCATGTGTGTAATGACATGTTATTGTTATCATGATAAAATACATCACAGTGTGTTTTCTTAGTATATCATGAAAGGGGAGCCTGACAGTATTTCTTAATGTGATGAATTTCATCACAATATGCTTTTCTGAGCACATTGTGGATATCATCAGTACTTGTAAACAGTAAACAGCTGCATGTTTCATTACAACAAGAGCAAAAGTAGGCCTGGGTATTTGGACTGAGTGTAGGGCAGAATGTGAAAAATCATTGCACTGTGATCTGGGGAAGAGCACCCACCACGTACTGGCAGGAAAGGCAGCTACTCCGCCTCTTTTCCGCCACACCATATCTCTTTGTAACTTCAGCATGATTGGCTTGAGCTAAATTGCTGTAAACTGAATAGGCAGATTTATGAAATGTGATAGTTTGCATGATATCACAAAAACAGTGAAGTAGTGTAGTGTCCAAATATGTAATGTACAGACTGGGGAGTGAATGGCATGTTTTCAAATGTTAAGAATGTTTACATATTACATCATATTCTTTAGTTTTCCATGATATTAGCACTTTAATCTTATGGTTCTAATGACAGTGTTTTTCAGGTATGCCAGTAGTATGTAATTGGCTTTTGAGATGAGAGTTCTACATAGGGGTTAGAGAGACACACATGGCCATGTTCTCCAGCTGTGAGTATGCAGCACTGACCCAACTATGCCGTAAGGCGCAAGCGCACACGCAGAACTGTGTGGAACTCAGGTTCACCACAGAAGCTCATGGGCTGGAAGAGTCCGGAACAGAATGCAGTATATGAGCATGTGGTTCAGTGAGTCACTTCTGTTCATTGGCCCCACACTATTAGGATATTAGTGCAAATTTTGTTTCATGAACGTCTCCTAGGACTCCTGCTTTTCTTTGTCACTGATGTAAGAGTCAGTGTGTTCATGTGAAATTAACACAGAGGGAGATGTATAGATTGTGTGCCAGGGAGATAATAGGCTTGAGACTAAGGGGATGAGTGTGAGGTGATAATAAATCAGAGTGGGCTTCAGTATTATCAGGATCTGCTGCAGTGCCCATCACTGGACTCGCCTCACTAAACAGTGCTTATGTAACACTAATCACATGGTCATATTGGGATGGGAGGTCCATGATCTTGTGTGATGGCCAGTATCGGCTACAAAGAACTTGTCTAACTTGTTGGTTTGAGCCTTGTACTGTCTTTCTCTCTTACTGACTGAGAGCACTAACAACAAGTGTCAACATCTTTACATCACGACTCTGAAGACAGTTAATGTTGTCCACAATTTTAATGACGTTGGAAGTTGTGAAATTACGAATAAAACGCATCTCAAATTAGTTGAGTATTCTAATCATTGACATTTCCATGAATACGTTGCTCCCTGTAACACTGAATAGCTAGGCTAACATTATCTGTGCATGGTAGAGGCTTGCTTACAGATGCATTATTTAACTAAGCAAAATAGCATAAAAACAATATAAACTCAACAGATATCTAAACGTAAGTAAAGGTGAACATTATACTAAGACTATACAACCCCAATTCCAATGAAGTTGGGACATTGTGTAAAACATAAATAAAAACAGAATACGATGATTTGCAAAAAAAATTCAATGTATATTCAATTGAATACACTACATAAACAAGATATTTAATGTTCAAACGGATAAACTTTGTTTTTTGCAAATACTCACTCATTTTGAATTTGATGCCTGCAACATGTTCCAAAGAAGTTGGGACAGGGGCATGTTTACCACTGTGTTACATCACCTTTCCTTTTAACAACACTCAGTAAGTGTTTGGGAACTGAGGACACCAATTGTTGAAGCTTTGTAGGTGGGATTCTTTCGCATTCTTGCTTGATGTACAACTTCAGTTGCTCAACAGTCTGGGGTCTCCATTGTCGTATTTTGCGCTTCATAATGCGCCACACATTTTCAGTGGGAGACAGGTATGGACTGCAGGCAGGCCAGTCTAGTACCCGCACTCTTTTACTATGAAGCCATGCTGTTGTAACACGTGCAGAATGTGGCTTGGCATTGTCTTGCTGAAACAAGCAGGATGTCCCTGAAAAAGACGTTGCTTGGATGGCAGCATATGTTACTCCAAAACCTGTATGTACCTTTCTGCATTAATGGTGCCTTCACAGATGTGCAAGTTACCCATGCCATGGGCACTAACACACCCCCATACCAACAGAGATGCTGGCTTTTGAACTTTGTGATAACAATCCGGACAGTCCTTTTTCCTCTTTGGCCCGGAGGACACGACGTCCATTATTTCCAAAAACAATTTGAAATGTGGACTCGTCAGACCACAGGACACTTTTCCACTTTGCGTCAGTCCATCTCAGATGAGCTCAGGCCCAGAGAAGTTGGCGGCGTTTCTGGGTGTTTCGCTTTGCGTGGCAGAGTTTTAACTTGCACTCGTAGATGGAGTGACAAACTGTGTTCACTGACAATGGTTTTCTGAAGTGCTCCTGAGCCCATGTGGGAATATCCATTACAGAATGATGTCGGTTTTTAATGCAGTGCCGCCTGAGGGATCGAAGGCCACGGGCATTCAATGTTGGTTTTCTGCATTGCCGCTTACTTGCAGAGATTTCTCCAGATTCTCTGAATCTTTTGATGATATTATGGACTGTAGATGATGAAATCCCTAAATTCCTTGCAATTGCATGTTGAGAAACGTTTTTCTTAAACTGTTGGACTATTTGCTCATGCAGTTGTTCACAAAGTGAACCTCGCCCCATCCTTGCTTGTGAACAACTGAGCCTTTCAGGGATGCTCCCTTTATACCCAATCATGACACTCACCTGTTTCCAATTAACCTGTTCACCTGTGGAATGTTCCAAACAGGTGCTTTTGAGCATTCCTCAACTTTCCCAGTCTTTTTTTGCCCCTGTCCTAACTTCTTTGGAATGTGTTGCAGGCATCAAATTCAAAATGAGTGTATATTTGCAAAAACAATAAAGTTTATCCATTTGAACATTAAATATCTTGTCTTTGTAGTGTATTTAATTGAATATAGGTTGAAAAGGATTTGCAAATCATCGTATTCTGTTTTTATTCATGTTTTACACAATGTCCCAACTTCATTGGAATTGGAGTTATACATACAGACGATGCCACGAAAGACAACAGATGAAGGCAGATGCGAACAGATTGTGGAGAAGTCCATCAGCATCTAACTGAACAATGAACACACTTCCTGTGTGATGACACCAGAGCCTCTATGCTAACTGCAATAAAGAACATACCAAAATCTGCCACTAGGTGGTAGGAAAACGCTACATGTAACAGGCTGTTACAGCACACTCCCCACCTGGCATTATTAAATGCCACTCCAATTGCACAAGAACTAGAGAATAACAGGTCCTAGTGAGCAGGTATCTGATACAGTTAAGTCCCACCCTGACGGGAGTTTAATCTCTGTTTTATGAATGTTATTATCCTTGCTGGGAATGACCTGGGTGACAGTTCCCAGGGACCATTCATTCCTTTCCAGCTGCTGATCTTTGAGAAGTACAATGCTTCCAGTGTCCATGTTAGGCTGAATGGATTGCCACTTCCTCCTTGGCTGCAAAGAAGAAAGGTAATGCTTCCTCCAAATGCTCCAAAATGTTTGAGCCAGGTGCTGTACTTGGCGCCGTTGTCATTTGAAAAGGTCTTTGGTTCCAGAGTTGTCGGAAGGGACACTTACTTTCTGAGTCAGGAGAGTAGTGGGTATAAGAATGACTTGATCATCTGGGTCTGTACTCACAGATATGAGAGGCCTAACGTTGATTACGGCAGTCACTTCTGCCATCAGAGTGGTAAGTACTTTGTGCGTTAGCTTTGAGTTTCCCAGTTGGAAAAACATTGAGGATTCTTTTAGCAATTCCTATCATCCTCTCCCATGAATCACTCATGTGAGGAGCGTGGGGAGGGTTGAATAGCCAGGAACAGCGTTATCCTGCAAGGTACCTCTTGACAGAAGCTGAATCGATGTTAGATGGGATCTTGAGTTCAGCAGATGCCCCAACAGTTTGTTTTTCTGTCCAAATGGATCTGCTTCACTGGACCTCTTACAGAGAGGAAGCGCCAGAGAGCATTAATGAATCTTGACATGTCAAGAGATTCGGTGACCTCTATGTGAACTGCTCTCACAGCCAAGCAGGTGAATATCACTGCCCATCTTTTGCTGTAGACTAAACCACCTATTGTTCGACATGCAGCAATGTCCCATGGACCAAACACATCGCATCCCACATTGAAAGGAGTTTCCATGGATAGAAGGTCGGCCGGGAGATCAGTCATCTTCTGCATTTCACGTCTGCCACAGAGTTTGTAATAGGTAACACAATTGTGGATAATGCTGCTCATGTCTCTTCACACCGATGATCCAGTAGCCAGCCATACAGATGGCATTTTCTGTAAAGAGGCATCCCTGGTGTGAAGTCTGCTCATGGCAGTGTCTAATCAACAGTGTTGAGATATGGTGTTTACTGGGAATTATCGGTTCTTTTCTTCTACCCCCATACACTCCTTCATTTATATGACCCCTGACTCTGAGAAGGTTCTGTCCATCAATGAAGGGGTCCAAATTTTTAAGAGCACTCTTTTGAGGAACCTTCTCACCCTTTCTCAAACATGCCAGTTTGTCAGCATAAGTGTCCTCCTGGATGGCCCTGATAATTATGCACTTGGACTGACTGAGCTGCTCAGCTGTGTGTGCTTGTTGACACAAGTGCCATCCTCTACAGCTGTTGCTTCCTTTATCTGGGTTACTCTGGTAGCTGTGAGAGATATGACTGACATTGCTGAGTTACTGACTGAGTGCACGATTTAGAGACAGCCATGTGGAAAACCTGGAAAATTGCTGGGATCAAAGTTGTTGAAGAGCAGCCTGTGTGTTGAGAGTGGAGACTTGAGGACAGATTTCAGCATCTGTGTTTGGGTCAACAAGCTCAAAGGTGTCCAGTCCAAGAGATTCTCTGGATGCTTACATCAGGAAAGTGAGCCCAGTGAGCCATGTGGTATCCAAAAGATGGGCAGCAGTGACTGACCTGGTTGCACAGTCCGCAGGGTTTTGATCCATGGATACATACTTCCACTGCTGTGGATGAGAGGACCTTCTTATGCGTGTAACCCTATTACTCACATATACATAGAAATGTCTTGTTTCATTGTATATATATATCCTAGCACTATATTGCTATCCATATAGAAGGTCATAACTTCTATGTGAATATCAAGCTCAGACAAGATCAGATTTGCCAACTCCACTGCCAGCACAGCAGCGCAGGGCTCCAACCTAGGAACTATGTGTTCATGCTGGGGAGCCAGCTTAGCTTTGCCCATAACAAACCCTGTGTGAGAATTCTCGCTTTCTTCAATCACTGTCAGGTAAGCTACCGCTGCTATTGCCTTTGTTGATGCATCTGAGAACACACTCAGCTCTCTTTTCTTGGCCTCAGAGGGAGAAGTTTTTTAGTGTAGGGACTCACAATATGCAGGTGACAGAGGTCCTTTAAAGAGTCTTTCCAAGATGTCCACTGGTCTAACATATCCTCTGGCAATGGGGAATCCAAGTCAAATTTTCTTAGAATGTGATTGCCTTGAATTGTGATGCCAAGAGGGTCATACACTCCATTTACCACTGACAAGATGCCACGAGGTGAGAAGGGCTTCTCTTCAATGTCAACTTTAAAGATAAACTTGTCAGATAAAGATAAACTTAAGATCCCAATTAAGGCTCAGGCTACACTGTACTGTAGGAGTATCTGAGCCCAAGTCCAAGTCTTTCAGGACATCAGCACAATCTTGAGGAAGTAAGGCATCCATTACCTTTTTGCTGTTAGAGGCAATTTTGTGCATTCTCAGGTTGGACTTTGAAAGAACATCCCGTGTCCTTTTCAGCAGACTGATTATGCCTTCAGCAGTGTGGAGTGACTTTAGCCTGTTGTCAACATAAAAGTCACGGTTAACAAACTGCTCCACCTCAGGGGCATAGTGTGGTTCTCCATCTTTTACAGACTCTCTTAGGCAGTGGATGGCAACTGCTGGACTGGGACTGTTCACAAAGACATGCACAGTCATACGATATTCAATAAAATCTTGAGCAGGATCATTGCCTTAGAACCATAGTAAATGTAAGAAGTTCCTGTCTTGTTGCTGTACACGGAAGCAGTAGAACATCTACTTAATATCTGCTGTCGCAGGAACAGATTCTTTGCAGAATCTAATGAGGACACCCAAGAGCATGCTATTAACATCAGGCACATTCAAAAGGACGTCATTGAGAGATACCCCGCCATACTGGGTGCTGGAATCAAACACAACACAGATTTTACCTGGCTTTTTTGGATGGTACTCACCAAAGGTAGGTTGATACCACCGTTCCTCATTTTCCTTGAGCGGAGGGGCAACTTCAATTTATCCATTCTCTAATATCTTTCCCATGAATGAGAAAAAGTGTTTGCTCATCTCAGGCTTCCTTTCAAGATTTTGTTTGAGATGGAATAAGCAGTTAAAAGCATGAGATTTATTATCAGGAAGTCGTGGTCTTATAATGGGCACATTGGGCTTCATTTCTGGAATGAGGTGAGCTATTGGCTTCAGGTGAGAATAGAAGGAGGCAGCACTGGGTGTTGGAACCTCCACTCTATTGCCTGGTATCTCATTGCATTCCAGCAATCTTGGTAAATGTTGAATGGTTTTACCATCTAGTGACTCAATGTAGAAGCCAGAGGTTACCCTGCCCATATACTCACTCACACCTGAGTAGGTTTTCAGAGTGTATGATGGAGTAGGGCCTTGCATGTTGAATGTGTCAAAGAAGTCAGAGCGAGCCAAAGACCTATTGCTTTGTTCATCCAAGATAACATGTTGTAAGCAATCTGGGGATCTTGACCACCAAACTATAGGTTATTTAATGGCATTTTAAATATAAAATACCATACCAGTATTTATAAATACCAGTATTTTCAGAAACATGCCAGTGTGGAGATGTTCTTTTGTGCCTAGAACCTATCTGTGTCAAGGTCGTCTGTCTCAAGGGAAGCTATCAGAGTCAGGCTCTACACACCCATACTCATTCACACAGACACACACACATAAGCACATACATATACACACATATACATATGCACGCACAGGCACACACACCTACGCACACATATACATACACATACCTAGTGAAAACCTACCCACGCATAGATTAGAGGGGCGACTATCACTTCAATTGATCTGGTGGGGGTTATTAGTTAGATTAGAGGTTTCTGTGCTATCTTTACGATGTTCAAGGCTGTTTCTGTCAAGGGAATGGGAAGATGTCACGTACAACTTTAGGCTCCATTAAGTCTGCACATCACAACACACACATACAGACACACATCTTTCACCTCAATTGATTACACTTCATCTTTAGCTTTAGGTAGTATAAAAATCGGGTATGTTCTTAGGTGTATTACAATGTATGTTTCCTAAGTGTGCAGTTGGGTCATTCATCTCTGTAGGCCTTGACAATGAGTGCTTGTCTCTCTGGCTAATGCTGATTGGGTGAAGGAGGTCACTTCAGATACGCAGGGTTGTTATAAATTCTTTTGGTAAAACCTTAAGAGTTAGTTCGGGTGGGAGCACAGAGAGTTGGGACTTGGAGAGATAAGCGGGAACCTTTGTCTTGGGAGAGGGGAGAAGGAGCCCTCGAAAGAGGACCCGAGTCCACACTCGGTTTACTGGGGTGATGGGTGCCCTAAAGGCTCTCAAGCCTATTTTTTCATTTTTATTCACTTTTGTTAAACTTTTCATATTTAGCATGATTTTCTGTCTTGATTTCTATTTTTCAAATTTCCTTCATTATCATAAAAACGGTTTTGTCCAATAATAATGTTTGTCCAATAAATGTTTTTTTCCAATAAACTGGCAAAACTCCTTTTGGACACAGGGTGGGTTTTTTTACACCACAACAGACATTTTTTCCATTTTCACAATCTTACAATATACTTTCATCGCTTTGTCACGGCATCCTTCAGGATAAACTCTGGCTAAGAGGATCTTTGAGTAGGACCTGTCTGTAATATCTCCTTCACAAACCTGTGTGCACTGATTAATGACCTTTGGTGTTTGTGTAGACTTTGGCTCCCCTTCTGAGGAGGGGTGTGTATCTTTGACCCACGGCAGTGGTACTGGATGGAGAACAGAGGGGTGCAAACCACTATCACATTCAGTGCACCTTATAGTGGATTGGCATTCTTTGGCAGTGTGTACTGTGGAGATGCAACACTTTAAACAGATACCATTCTATTTCAGGAAGTTCTTGTGCTTCTCTATGGATTTTGCACAAAATGCGTGGCACTTATGTAGAGAATGTGGCTTATTGTGGACAGGACATGTCTTGTCAGGATCATCCAGTTTCTTTCTTGTTCTGTCTTGAGCAGGCAACTGGTGACATCTGTTTTGTGGACAGAAACTTCCTTCGATCTGCTAGCTCTCCCTGTTGGCTTATCTACTTTGTTGGAGTCTGTTTGACCTATAAGCACAAAACTTGGGTCATTTCTAATCTTTGCTTGTTGATGAAGAAAGGCAGTGAAGACAGAAAAAAGGGGGGAAATGCAGGTTGATGTTGTTGTTTACAGCTGGATCCGTGGGACTGCCACTTTTTCTGTAAGCCATATGGAAGCTTTTGAACTATGGGGTTGACACCTCTGGCTGTGTTGAGATAGGAAAGTCCAGGAAGATCTCCCTCTGCTTTAGTGGCATCTAACATAAGTTACTAAGATCCCTCATTTTTGAGTAATCCTTATTGCTGATTCTGGGGAAACTGAGCTGTCTCGATTACCTCCGCCGAGCCATATCATTCATCCAATCTGCTCCATATTATCTTCAGCCCCTTTGCTGGCTGGTTTATATGTATGGATCTTATGTGCTTTGCAGACTCAGCAGACTCTTTTCCCAGCCATTGACAAGAAGATCCATTTCTTCAGTACATGTCAAATCCAGACCTCTTACTGCATTCAGGAAAGAACGCCTCCAAGCCCCATAGCTCTCTGGCTGATCATTAACTTGAAGCAGACCAGTAGTGACGAGTTCACGTCTTACTAAAAATCTCACAAAATCAGTCATGTGGGAATCAGCAGCATGAGTGGGCTGTGACATAACTGTGGGGGTGAAAAGACCTAGCATTGGTGTTGCTATGAGGAGAATTAAGTATTGGTTGGCTCTGTGGACAGGATGAAAGATGTTCCTTATTCTCATTTTTGAACGCAACACTGTGAAGAGGCTGGCTGAACTGGGTTGGAGTGCAATCCACATTTGAGATAAGGAAAGGGTTCAGAGACTCATGTTTACTTGGGATGTGGGAGAAGTCATGAGTATTTGCAGCAGGCAGAATAACGCTTTCAGGCTTATGTACTTACATAGATGGCTGTATGTGAGACCACTTTGCCTCATCCTGAAAGGGTGGATCCTCCTCTTGTGCTAAACTTCTTTCCTCACATATCTTCGCTTACTCCTCCATGTGATCTTGTGTGCGTTGGGCAGACACAAATGGTGATGAAGCAACTGGGAGCTTACAGCTGAGCCTTCCTTCACTCATAGTGGCTGCTGCCTCAAGTGCCTCTGCCTTTGCTGTAGCAACAGCGATTTCCTTTTTTATGGCCAGCATCTCCATTGTAGCTTCTAGCTGAACTTTCTCCATTCTCATTCTGATCTTTTTCTCAGTGTACATCAAGCTTGTTTTGGATCCTTCAGCTTTAGCCCTGGCTGCTGCAGCAGCACTAGTGGATGATGCTCTGGAGCTTGTAGACACAGAGACATGAGACCTAGCCTGAAGGCTTGTCTCCATCATGCAGGTGAGCTATGTTTATTCTTAGCAACTGAAGTAATTGACGTGTGATGGCTGTTGGCACAATCTTCCAACTGCGTTGCTTGTCTGTTAAATGGCATCTTTTCACTATACTTTCTTTCTCTCTTACTGACTGAGAGCACTAACAGCATGTCAACATCTTCTTTACATCACGACTCTGAAGACAGTTAATGTTGTCCACAATTTTAATGACGTTGGAAGTTGTGAAATTACGAATAAAACGCATCTCAAATTGTTCGAGTATTCATGGAAATGTCAATGATTAAAATAAGTTGCTCCCTGTAACACTGAATAGCTAGGCTAACATTATCTGTGCATGGTAGAAGCTTGCTTACAGATGCTTTATTTAACTAAGCAAAATAGCATAAAAACAGCATAAACTCAACAGATATCTAAACATAAGTAAAAGTAAACATTATAGTAAGACTATACGTACAGACGATGCCACGAAAGACAACAGATGAAGGCAGATGCGAACAGATTGTGGAGAAGTCAGCATGTAACTGAACAATGAACACACTTCCTGTGTGATGACACCAGAGCCTCTATGCTAACTGCAATAAAGAACATACCAAATTCTGCCACTAGGTGGTAGGAAAACGCTACATGTAACGGGCCGTTACAGCACAAGCCTGCATGTTAAAATTATGCAATGGTAATGTCTAAAGATTTATGCTTTCTCATAAAGGGCTTCAGCTTCTGGTAAAAGAGGCAAAAAGTGCATTTTTCTCTGTTTTCATCTACTGTTCTTCTTTCAGTGCTCAGGGAACACTGTGTAAAATGTTGCATGAAACTAATATTAAGCATTATGTTAAACGTCCCTCAAAGATTAAATGAAAATCTAATAAAATACAACATAAAAATGACAATAAGACCTCTCCAAGATCTTTCTGGGCATGATCCTAATATTCAAATACGCACACATGATTGACAGCCCTCCACTCAAGACTCCCAGCCTGCTATGTTGATAAAGCATAACTGAACACTGTAGCATGATTGGGAGAAATGAGCAAATGGGTCTATATATGCTAGTGGTGTTGCAGACTGAAAGTCTGTGTCCACGACTTTATGAAAACAATATCCAGCTTTTATATGATGATGTCTCAAAGAAGGCGCAGTTTTTATTCACTTTACTGCTGCTTGTGCATCCAGGGAATAATTTCTTAATAATAAAGATGAATGAATGATCTATTATTTTGTCTTTAACTACCATTTTACACAGAAAAATGAAAGCATATGAATGTAGTTTGCACTACAGTTGCCTTTTATTCTTAATCTGATTAACCGAATAAAAAAAATAAGCCCTTTGTAATCCAAGTGCTATTCCAAAAGCACTCTCTCTGAAACCGCAGTGCATTACCGACAGCAGAAATAATGTCGTCCTTCTAATAGAAAACATTGTAGCTCAGACTGATTCATGCATTTGACTGTACCCTGCATGGACAGACATGTGTCCCAACTGCTCTGGTGGCAGACTGAGTTAAAGGGAACCTCGCCAAAGTCTTTTATGGGCAAAAGTGTCGCTACAGTCACCACAACATTGCAGTGATCGCAGGTTGTTTATTTTTTAAACACAGGCTTTGATGTTGTGCCCACAGTGGTGCACAGACTGCCTAATATTTATTGTATGCAAAAATGTCTTTGCCAGTTACACTGATTGGCTGTCCACATCTTAACATGTATGCACTTTCATTCACCCATGATGGGAAGCAGACTTCTCCATGTTATTGCCTGCTCTGCACAAACAGGCAACTATTTTATGGAGTTACATATAGTTGCTGGATTGGGAAACATTTGTAGAATTCGTGCTATCTCATCTTTTAAAGCAATTCAGTTTGTTTTATTTGAAAGAGCTAATGGCTTGTACATGAGATGTCACGTCTTTGCTGCCTGGTATGCTACAGTTTTTTGCAGGTCAGTTTTTGTTGTAGCATGTTTTGACAGTCACTTATCTCTAAACATCATACAAAAAGAACTGCTTATTGTTGGTTGCTTCTATAACTAAATATTGAAGTTTTATATGTACGATAATCTAAACATACCCTGCCTCAGTGTGTGCCTGGCAGTGATATCCCAAAGCAAGTGGTAAGGCATCCAAACATTGCAGTGTTGAAAATTTGACACTGCTCAAGCTGTAATGTTAGGTTTGATGGTTTAATGATATGAACAGAAATTGTTGTTCGCAATGTTGGTAAGTGCTGTGAATTGCGAATCACAGTATTACAAGTGTTCAGGAGTCAGAAGATGAATGACATTAATGACTCTTTCCATCTCTTCTCAACTGCTAATGCTCTGCTCCAGTCTCAGAACAGAGACATGTTATTACAAACAGTTCAGAATGAGTAACCCCAAAATTGCTACAGCATTGATGTCATGTTGACAAGGAGTTGAGCTATTGAATTATGTGTCATAGCGGACGTTTCATCTTGCTTTTGTAAGGATATCAATGCGTACAAAGTTCTGCCCTGCTGGTACAATGGAATACACACTGTCCACCGCTGTGCTGTGCATTAGTCATATGGCACAGATTGAGTCTTTTCTGCTGTCGTTCTCGTTCTCTGCCTTTTCTTCCTTTCATTTGTTCAGCCTATCTTTGTCAATTAGTGAATTCCATTCTTTTCTTTTCTTTTCAGTCTTGTTTTCTCACCCTTTATCCCTTTCAGACTTTCTGTGTAGGGTATATGTCTCTCTTCCAGCCAGCTTTTCATTTTCTGTGTCCTTTTTCTGGTTTGCTCTCTTTCTCTGGCTGCTGACTCGGGGCAGCTCTCTGGAGCCAGTGAGTTGTTGGTAATAGAGGGCGGATTGGGGCTTACAGCTCTTGTGTGATAGTAATGACATCAGACTGGTTCAGCCGAGAGGAGGACGAGTCAGCGCTCCATCCCCTCCCTTCACATGCCTGCACATACAGAGATGGAGGGATGGAAAAACAGGAAGAATCTCATTGAGGTATCAGTAAGGACACTGGCACAATGCACCAGGATGTATATGTATTAGTACTTGTATTGCAGTGGTGAACCTAAGATGCTATTTGAGGGTTGATGTAGTATAAATATTATCCATGACTAATAGGGATGGGAACAACTAGAGGCCCCATGATATAATGTTATCATGATCCTTGAGCTGCGATATGATTCTGTTACAATTTTTTTAAGGTTTGTGATAGGCTGAGTAGTGTGAAGTTGCCTAGGCAACATTTACATTTACATATTAAGCAGACATTCAGTGTGATGCACAGTGGTAGGTGAACATAACATTAGGAGTATTGCCCAAGGACTTGATGTAGCAGTGGTATGTATAGGAAATCACACCCTAGTCTCCTTTGTTTCGGCAATGGTGTTATCCAGTGGTGAACCATGACTATTAGAGCTTGGCCTTCAATTGGAGGCCATAAATGTCATAACAAAAAAGAAAAAAAGACCCTGTAATAATACTAACTTCAGCTAGCATCCTTTGGGATTTTGGTAGTTTGTTAGCACTAAGCTAATGGTGATTTGCATAAGCATTTTTGGAAGTTCTAGATTAAACAGAAATTTGAAGCTTCTAAAGGACAAGTTGTATGTGAAGCTTGTGGCTGGTGAATTTGCCAATTTTACACTAATACTTATAAGTGCTGTTTCCCCTTCATAACAACCCATTGTTTAGGCTGCTTCTCGTATTCAGTCAGTGATTTATCTTGGACTTCCAGGTAGCCAAGAGTGACATTTTTTGCTGATTAGAAGTCCTAACCAATTGGAGAGCCAGTGGGCTTAATTCACATTAAAATATATTAATAATTAAATATTGATTCTTGGGCCTCCAAGTATACTATTGTGTACTTCAATACTATTTTTCACCCAAAATGTTATTGTCCCACCCCTAACAGCTAACAATGACGTCCACATTTCTGTGTCTTCTACACATACTATCCCAAAAGCCAGATGGCATCAGATCAGCCAAAATAGTAAACAAAAAAGTCTTTATCATGTACCTTGACAAGTATTGTTGTTTTGGCTTCAGGTATGGGTTTATGCTTGGCTGTTTCCTTCTATTGAGCCCTCCATATTTGCTCATTAAGACCTCTGTGTATGTCAGACTATTGAGTGTGTGCTTCACGACTTTAGTCATCTCTCACAGTGAGGTAATGGTGTGTGTGCAGTGATTCATTTTTATCATTATTTAAAAAAGGAAACACCAGCAGTTGAATTTATTACTGCTCTTTGAAAGGGGTCTGGGAGGGGGTGAATGTTTTATATAGGGCAGAGCAGGATGCTTAATCTTCAAGGTGTCTGTTGGCTTTGAGCACAATCTTTTGATTAGGGCATCAAAGCATTTGGTTGCTATTACTGTCAGTGCCTTTTTTCTCAGTGTAAAGAACCGCTCTTTTAGAGAGGCAGAAGATTTCATATACAGCTGAAATCTGTATATGTAGCTGCTTTTCCTGCATTTGCTGTTATACATGTAAAACAAACAAATGCCTGTAAGTGTTTGACAGTGGTTTTTTTAGTTCCACTACTATAAGCTTAAAGACAAAGCAGTAACACTGACAATATGTATTGTTGTTCTAATTTATGCCACATTGCAACACAGTATGGTTTTCTGAGCATATCGCTGATAACGTATCAGTGCTGACCAACTGCACATCTCAGTACAAAGACAGCATCATT
Source organism: Pygocentrus nattereri (assembly GCF_015220715.1). Classification (NCBI taxonomy): domain Eukaryota; kingdom Metazoa; phylum Chordata; class Actinopteri; order Characiformes; family Serrasalmidae; genus Pygocentrus; species Pygocentrus nattereri. The sequence continues at coordinate 29,049,555 of NC_051216.1, forward strand.
AAGCCTGTGTTACTGAATTTGGAGCAGGACATTATGTGTTATGTTTATGTTTTCTTCAGTTATTTATGTCATTATTAAGAAATTACAAATGTTGTTTTACCAAGATGACTGGATCATTTTCTTGAGATCTTGAGATAACAAAACATTTTTTTCAAGATAATACCAATTATTTGAGGTCTTGAAAAACAAAATTGTTGTTTTCTTGAGATAACAGGCCTCCAGTAGCCACAGCTGAAAGCATCAATTCCTTTAAACTGAATTTAGAACACTAGAGCTGCATTCACACTGTTCCGGTGCGTTGATGGACATGAACACATCCTTCCCCCATCTGCTGGCCATATAAGGGTGTTGCGAGGGACTTTTCTGCAAAATCGAATTGAAATGTAGTCTTGCTTAGTTGATATTTATGTAAATAGTGTTTCTATTTTTTTTAAACAAACAGAAAGTCAACGTAGCATGCATCATTAAAAATCCTTTCCAAAATAAAGTTAAGCTTTGAAAGATTAGGCTTTAGGTCGTTGATTATCACTTGTGGTCAACATCAGTTGTTTCAGTTTATTATCATTCAACCAATCATTTTCCAGCTCAGGTTTTAAATGTTGGAAGCAAACAGTTGTGTTTGAATTTATTAGCTGTCGACGCGGCATATATCAGGTATATTCCGTGTCGCGTGGGAATGTTTGAAAAGAGAAAACAATTTTTTATACGTTGGGCTATAGACACAGATCGTATAAACACCACCTGCCTTCTCATCGAGTAGCTGCATCGCATTGACTGGATTCATTTGCATAAAGTTAAACTCCGCTCAACTTTTTTTCGATGCATCGTGTTCCTCAAAGTCAATGCACGGGACGTATCATGCACTTCCGACTGAAAAAGAATGGGACACTTGGTGTTCATGTGCCGGATCAGTGTAAATGCAGCGTAATTTATGTTAGTGTTCGGGGCATCGTTTATTAGCAAACTTGTGGCATGATAAATGTGATGTCCAGTCTTTTGGTTTTCATAAAATCTCAAGTTATTTATGTTAATATCATTGGAAAGCAAAATTTTGTTATCCTGATATCTCAAGATAGTTATTCCATAAAATGTGATGATTGAAACAATTATTAAACATAAAAAATATTGAAAAACAGAAATTAGTCAACAAAAGCATGATATGTATGTATATAACTACATACAACTATTTTATATGTACATTTAACATTCACACATAGGTCATCTAGTGAACTAGCATGTTCAAAGGTTAAACCACTTAAATGATGCTGCACGCTGATATCTATAACTTATATTGTTTTATTCTATCATTTATTGTTGGCTATTAATTATTGCATACTGTAGTTCAAACTTAGTGGCAGACGTAACTAATAGGTGGTAATTCAGCTCTTAGTGAACAGTGCCTCAGTGTGTCAGAACATTTTATTGTTCAAGCTCTTCACATTTACACACAGGCCACATTTAAGCCAGTTAATCCATCATTAAGTCTATTAACTCACATGATCAGATTTTAAAATATTAATTTTTGCAGCCTTTGTGCTTTTATAATTTTTTTTTTTTTTTAATAATTAAAAAGTTTCCAGTGTTTTTCTGATGCAGGCAATAGGTAATGCTGGGAGAGTGCAGTGTGCAGATTGCATGTAAAAGTAAATGTCATTTTGGTTTTGTTCACTAATAAATCTGTTGATTTTTATTTTAACACTTTAATGCCCTCATTTGGCTGAATCTCTGCTGAATTGATTTGGGAGAATTGTAAATGCCTCATTTTAGTGTGACACATATTCCAGCATTTCAGCGCTCTCTCACAGACCTCAAAGCACACTCAGAGCACCAGCTTGCACGCAAACGAGTGGAAACAGCCAACTATCCGCTCTCCTCCTAATGCAGTATTGACCAAGCGACCCTTTTCTCTCTCTTTGTCTTACTGCAGTTAATGCACTTTCCAGTAAGATCACTTCAGCTCAATTCCCCCCTCAACAGTGGGCTTCATGGGCATCCTCCCATAGCTGGAGTCTGAGCTCTAATCAGAGCCTCTTTAATCTGCCCTCTCTCACTCTCAGCTGCCTCCATCATCCCCACCACTGCCGCTCCCTCCATCACAGCACAGTAGAGCAGCACAACAAGTGCTGTCTGTAGAGAAAAGAGAGCTTCTGAACGGTTGCTTGTGTCGCAGGATGTTTCTGTCATGGATGTCATGTCACATGGTATCTGGGTCATGGCTGTGGAAAGATGGGTTAGGCAGTTGCTAAATAAAATATGTGTGTTTTGTCCATTGTGGAAGGACAGATGTGTCTGACCTTGCTGGAGAAGTCCACAGACAAAATTCATATACAGTTCTTTTACTGAGATGTAAATGAAGAGTGGTTGGATGAGAAATTCTTTACTGTAGAGAAGCTTCCTGATTTAGATTTCTTTACAGTGGTGGTAATAGGGACCAGTGGTTGTAATGTCTGTATTTACTCTCCAGAACATCCACTGAACCTAAATGTCTTCTGGGTTTTGATACGTTAATGATGGTAAAACAGTGGTAAATCTGGAAAAAACAAAAGTTTTATTTGAGTACTGCTTTGCTGGACAATGTCCTGCATGTACCTCTATGTACCTCTACCCACCATGAATGGATTTAAAAAAAAATACTTTTTATGCCAGAAGCTTTTCTCAACAATATTATAAAACAATGTCTCAGGTACCCGGCAGTGTATTCACAACCATTTCATGACATACATTTCTATAAGGTAGATTTTAGAGGCATTAAAGGAGGATTCCATCAGAGTGGTTTGCTGTGAATTGCCATGCATTGTAAAGAACTTAACTGACTCAGATTTCTTTATAGTGGTGATTATAGGAACCAAGGGTTCCATTGTCTGCATTGCAAATAGTTATTTTATTTATTACTCAATATTATGAGAGAACCTACTGAGTCTTCTGAGTTTGATATGATATGTCTACAATGCTAATGCTATGTTTTCTTTTGGTAATATTTTATCTTACAGCTCCCTGCATGCATGTCCTAACCATGAGTATTTTTAAAAAACAGGATTTTAGGCCAAAAATAATGGTGCCAAAAGGTTTAATGCTGTAAAAGGGACACTTTTGGTACTTTTTAATTTAATTTTTAAAGGAATGCATCTGTAAGGTTTCCAACACAGTCAGACACTCGCAGATGAAGGTTACCAAAAGGGCTTTACTGAAATAAACAGAGTTCCAGGTCATAGTCAAAAAAGCAGGCAGAGTTCAATTCCAAGATCAGAGCGAATAGGAAACAAATCCAAAGAGCAGGGCAAAAGAGCATAAACCGGAAAACGAACAGCATGAGGTCATACACGACATATACCACAATAGAAAAACCGCTCAGTAGATCAACACAGAGCGAATCAGTGCCTTGCAACTATTCTAAGCTTTAGCCCGGGCTATATACTGTTCTAGGTATATCATATGATGCAATACACAGGTGATGCTTATCAATATTTCAGAGACCTGGAGCGCTGATAGGGGCACTGAGTCACATGGTTTGTCATGTGATCTCCGAGAGGAATCTGGGAGATCGAGTCCGTATCCACAAGGGGATCAGGAGGCTGCATGACAGCATCAGAAGAACAAAATCCCCTTGGCTCAAAATGCACTGCCCTTTGGCTTCTATTATAAGTATGTTTTGAGTCAGCAAGTTTTTTGTTATTTTATACAACTCTGAATTATTGTCTGTGGTAACTATTCTACAGATACAGCAGAAAGAATCTAAATATGCTTGTATATTCCTTTAAAGAAACATCCCTTAAGAGGTTCCTTAGGGTTATTTTGCACAAGTTATGTCCTGTGTTAGTACATGAATGTATTAGTAATAATCAGTTTGTTACTTGTCAACAAATTGCAATGCAGTTTAAATTTAAGAATGAATAGACAACACCTGCACAAGAGAACAAGACTACAAAGCAACACAAGAAATACAACTCAGTGAGGGTCGTAAACAGTGTTTAAGCTAAAACTATAAAATTACTTAGAGGGAACGATGCAGTTTTTGTGCGTGTGTATGTGTGTGTGTGTGTGTGTGTGTGTGTGTGTGTGTGCATGCATGGGTAAAGGCAGGGAGATTCCTCCCACGCAATCATCCATCAGTGAACTGCAGCAAGTCCAGTGTTTCTCACACACACCACACATAAGCCACAACTCAGTAATTACTTCAGTTCGAAAGAGCTGCATATACAGGAGCGCAGTGTTGTCCTCTTGATCAGTGGTAAATGCTGACGTTCATTCATACATTAAAAATCAGCTCAGTGTTAACAGGGAGGGCTATGCTATCACTGTGCTGTTAGGATCATTTTATCTAAATGTTCAGTAGTGGTGGAAGATACAGCAAAACCATAATATCATGATACTAGAAGACATTTTCACAGTACATATTGCAATATTTGTTGCAACAGACCAAAAACAGTAGTACCAAAAATGATTGAATGAAAATGATATTTCTTCTTCTATGCATTATTACATCCGATCAAACAGAACGAATTTAGCATCATTGAGGTTGAAATTATCTGAAAATGAGGTGAAACCGTACACAGCTAAGTCAAATGGGAGGTTAAAACTTCTTAATTATGACATGCCATTGTTCCATGTTCCAGAAATACTGACTCTATCCTCGATATACTCAGAAAAGTGTCCTGACATAATTTACAAATAAGGATAGCATATTGTCATATCATTGTCAAAATAATAAAAGCAATTTGTTTATTGTAAATGGTAGTTACAACACTTGGAATGATTGGTGAAACAATCTAATTTGCTAATTTTGCAAAAGTTTGATGTCTAAATGTTAAATCTTTAGTTTTCAACTGGAGCTTCAAGGCTAATATTGCTAACACACTAGCCTAGCCAATATTCACCCAAATTTTCTGTAAATACATGCCCACGTCTCTCTATCTGCTTGCACAGATTGCGCATGCTTGTTGATGTTGTTTAGGACACAGTGTGATTTACTGTGAACTACAAAAATGCACAAAACCTCATTGTATTTTAGACAAGAGTCCCACTCCCCTTGCATGTAGCATGTCATGCAGGCATGTGTATGATAAAATACATACATTGATTTCTGTTGCTTCTAATCATAAACACATAAATAGCCACAGGCCTGCATGACGTACTTGTGTGCAAAGAGGAGTTGGAATGTGGTAAAATTGGCACATCATTCAGCTACACAGTGAAATTTGTATAATTCACAGTAAGTAGTACGGTGTCCTAAACCGCTATGCTTTTTAAGTGAGTTGAGAAAACTTTTGATGGATTCATTTGGGTGATGGAAAAATTTGGGTGGCTATTGACTTCTGGTGTTTGTTAGCTGTATTGGCCTCATAGCACCAGCACTACACTAAGAAACAAAATTTGGACACCAAAACATTTTTTAAAGCTGTAGCAGCAATAAATAACTACTTATTAATAATGCATTGCTACTGAAGTGTGGATTTTTACAGACATAATAACATGAATGTTAGCACTCCGCATTGGTTTTGGGAGGAGCAGCATCATCATGATTTAAAAAGTAGTCATTGACATTCAGATTTGTAAAATAAGCAATGACTACATGTAGTTTCATGCACTTGGTCCCAGTTCTGTGGAGGCTGTGACTGTAGTCATTAGTAACACCCTGTACTTTCTAAAAACAAGGCCATGTTGGAACAATACAGGTATCTGAGCTGTGAGGTGGATGTAACAGTGAGTCACTGTGTTTGCAGGGTTCAGCTGATTCCTACACTAGCAGGCCGTCTGACTCAGATGTGTCTCTGGAGGAGGAGCAGGTCGGCCGTCAGGAGCGAGAGCAGCAGGCCACGGTGCAACTCGAGAGGGCAAAGGTCAGACAGTCACACCTACTCATCCTTTTTTGTGCCACACATCATTCAGAAATGCTATTAAGCATGTCTTGGATTTGATATTTATATTGCTCTTGCCATGCATGCTCATGCATTGTTAACCCATTTGTAAGCTGACTTCCATTCAGTGCTTAAATTGTGATGTGTGAGATGTGGAGGCAGGACGCGTGCACACAGTTTGTTTACTGGAGTTAATGTGCAGTGAACTGGCAGAGACGTAACACGCTGGGAGATCTGTGAAAGACACCAAAAGCAGACTAAGCTCAATAAAAAGACAAGGAAATATACAAGACACAAAAACAAACACAAGGCATGAACAGATGGACTGACTAAAGGGACAGATACAAAAACAAACCACACAGACTACTAGCCAGTATACACTGACAGACAGGGCTACACAGAGACTAAGGTGAAACACAAGAACTTCATATACTATATGTCCAAATGTTTGTGGACACCAGCTCCTCTGAAATTAAGGCTATTAACAAGAAGTTTGTCCCCCTTTGCTACAGTAACAGCCTCTACTCTTCCAAGAAGGCTTAACACCAGCTGTTGGAACATTGCTGTGAGGATGTGATTGCATTCAGCCTCTAGAGCATTAGTGAGGTCAGATACGGATGTTGGATGATTAGCTGTGGATCACGAATGCCTGTCGAGCTCATCCCAAAGGTACTGGATGGTGCCCCATTACTCCAGAGAACAAAGTTCCACTGCTCCACATCCAAGTGCTGGGAGGCTTTATATCCCTCTAACTGGTGCTTGATATTAGAGATGGTGACCTTGCGCTCATGAGCAACTGCTCCAGAGCATCTCATTCTATTAGCCATGCTTTTCTAAGGTATAGCATGTACATGTGCAAGCTGTGTGTGTGCAAAAGAACCCCTGTGTCAGCAAAGGGAACACTTTAGAGTATCCATATGCCCTAATTAGAAAAGCATCTTGATACTTTGGAAAAATTATGTTTATAAAGAACTGGAAAGAGAGCTGGTGGTGATAAAGACAATAAAGGGGTAAGTGACGCAGGCATGAAGTGAGAATGATCAGCAAAGGACAAGGTTAGGAGCACAGCAGAGACGGTATGGGAAGAATGTGAGAATATGTCTGTAAAAACTCTTGTTTATCCTTGATTTCCATGTAGTCACTGAACATCAGTAATCTTTAGGACATGAACAAACAAATGAGCTTACAAAAGAGTTATTTAACTAAAGGAGGCACTCTGTGTTCCAGGCCAAAGCAGTGGCCTTCGCAGTGAAAACAAACGTCAGTTACTGTGGGGCTCTGGATGAGGACGTTCCTGTGGCTGGAACTGCCATTTCTTTTGATGCTAAAGACTTTCTGCACATCAAAGAGGTAAAGATACACTCTTAAAAAAAGAGAAGGTACCACAGAGGGTTCTTTCAGTGATGCCATAGAAGAACCACTTTGGTTCCCTAAAAAAACCCATGTTTAGTGTAAAGAACTTTATGAAGGTATCAAGGACCTTCACTTAATGTAAAAGGTCTTTAATTTAGCCGTTTTTTTTTAGAGCCTTTACGTTACGTAGAAGATCTTTAAATGTTAAATGATTTTATCAAGCACAAACGTTTTATTTATAATAGCTAAAGAACCATCCACTCATAGGGTCTTAAGGGAACCAAAAGTGTTTCTTCTGTGGCATCCTGTAAAGAACCCATTATGGAACCTCTAGAGTAGTAAGTTGGGATTTAAAACTACAGCACTAAGGGTTTGTGGTTCCTCTGTTTTTATTGGTTATTATCTTGTAGAAAATTGAACTAATTCCCAATTTTCTGTATGTTTCCATAGAAGTACAACAATGACTGGTGGATAGGGCGACTGGTGAAAGAGGGCTGTGATATTGGTTTTATTCCCAGCCCTTTAAAACTGGAGAACATCCGTCTCCAGCAGGAGCAGAAGAGAGGACGCTTCCATGGGTAAGAGTACTTTCAGCCTAACAGTGTCCACTTGTACTTTCCTCACTGCATTCTGCCGCACTGTATCTCAGTGCTCACCACTGGTGGGCGTTTCTATGTCGTTATGGAAATGAAGGAACCTTTCTGAACATATCTGGGGCAGTAAACAATCTGATACAGTGTTTGCTGTTGCACAGCAGCTTACAATGAGTGAATGAGAATGATTTTTTTTTTTAGAATGCATCAGTCGTCTACAAAAGCTAGAAAATCAGCCCCCTCAATCTCACTAGCAAACTAGCCACCTTAGCAAGTAATTGATAAGCTCTGTATGGTTTAATTTTGCCGCATCACTCGAAACATGTAAACTTCATGCAAAAAACGTCTTTCCTTCAAATCTTTGTTGTCAACAGTTCTGTAGAAAGACAGACGTTTTCATTATTATGTAAAAATGTGATGGATTCATTAAAGAGAAAGAAAGCAACTCATATAAATCTTGATACATTGAACAGTACATTAAATATCACACGATATCTAATTGTAATCCAAAAATATTTGAAAGTTTAGAGGAACATATAAATAAAATATAAATAATAGGACAGTGGGCTACACAGAATAGGAAAATCCATTGCATTTAAGTAATAATAGATTTCTAAGGAGCATTTCTGTTATGTAACATGTAAGAATGATTACACATTTGGTTGTTTTTGTTCTTAGAAAAATACTTGTTGTTCCTAATTTTAGTTTAGTCTTTTTTTTTGCTCCTCCAGTCTGATACAGAGACCAAATTCTCTTTCAGGTCTGTCTAAAGTTGATTTTTTTTGTGCCCAGAATGGATACGTGCATTTAGCTTTGACCCCTTTCCACTATTTTTGCAGAGGCCATATATTATTATCATTTTAAATTGAACTGTTTTCTATAGCTGAAACGCGGAGTGATGAGGCGGACGCATGTGTGGAGGTAAGCGACTTTTATTAAGGGCAAATCCAGGGTCGTGGTCAAAACGGTCCAGGGTCAAAGAGCCAATACGGACAGATTGGGGTTCAGATATGACAAACTATAAACAGATTCAAACAGGGCAAGGACATACAACAAAGACTGATACATTCATACAAAGACCGGCAAACACTAAGGGCAAACACAGGGCTTAAATAACAAAGGGCAACAAGGGACAGGTGAACACAATCAGGGGCGGAGTAACCAAACAGGGGGCAGGACTTAAACCAAAACAAACGCACATGGACTAAACCAAAACGCGAACACATGGACAGGACTGGGAGGGGCCAATTGTGACAATAGCTTAATTTATTAATTCGTTTGTTTGAAAAACAGTTTAAAAGTAGCGCTCTAATGCAGCCAGCTAACCAGTTTTAGGGGACTATGGCATCCATATGCTTTATGTTATGAATGTAATGTGTAGTGTAAACTTATTTGGCCTCACAGAGAAATACAGATTTTTTTTTTTTGTATATTAATATCTGACAGTGAAATTAGGACCATCACAGTTTCCTGACCATTATGACGCATGAACTGAATCTGTGAATGAAACCTGACTTGCGGGGTTCCCTGTCAACATCTGTGTTCTGTGTTGAGTCATGCACTAGTCATCCCTCACCTTTTCGACTGTTTGTTGTTCTGTAAAAGAAGTGTAGCTGTAACCTAATGATGTACAGGGTTATTTTTGGGTCTGTACAAACTGTGTTGAGCGTCAATCTTTTCAAGCACTCTCTTCAGCAAGGAAATGGCATTTGTTTGAACAGTCATGCTTTCATGTTGACCTGGTTACAACTTTTAGTGTGATGATTATTATTATAATTATTTTCATTTATGTTTGTGTCAATTTTTCCATCACCTTCCCTGCGAAATAAATATGGTTAAAGGTACACAATATGGCCAAGAATATGTGGACACCTGACCACCACACCTAGAGAAGCTTATTGGACATCCCATTATAAAACTATAAAAATGGGTTTGGCCCCATTTACCACTGTAACAGCCTTCATGCTTCTGTGAAGGCTGTGTGTCTAAGGGAATTTGTGCCCATTCATTCAAAACAACATTTGTAAGGTTGGGCAATAAACAGTGTTCAGTGGTATTGAGGTCAGGGCTCTGTGCAGGCCACTGGAGTTCCTCCACACTACACTCATAAAACCATGTGACTATGCATGCCTGTAGGAGGTGTTCTTGCATCCACCAAACCCAGATTTGTTCATCAGACAGACAGATAGTGAAGTGTGATTCATCACTCCAGAAAACACGTGTCCACTGCTCCAGAGTCCAGTGGCAGTGTGCTTTACACCACCCTAGCCGATGCTTGACATTGAGCATTGTGAATTTAGGCTTGTATGCGGCTGTTCAACCATGGAAACTCATTTGATGAAGCTCCTAGTGCACCGTTCTTGTGCTGATGTTGCTTCCAGAGGCAGTTTGGAACTCTGTTGTGAGCAAAACAACAAAGGATTGATGATTTTTACATGCAACACACTTCAGCACTCTGTGAAATTCACTTAATGAATTTATGGTGTCCATAACATCGTGCTCTGCTGTCCATTCTGCCCCCACAGGAAGTCCAGTGGGAACTCCTCCTCCAGTCTGGGAGAGATGGTGTCCGGCACCTTCAAACCTAACCCTCCCTCTGCTGGTAAGCACAGTTCATGCTGAAAGTCTTAGATGCTGTGGGCCTGATGTACTGATAGACTTTCTTAAACAATGGCAGCAGAATATTTGCCATCAGAATAACACTGGCAGGTGCTCTTATCCAGAGTGACTTACCATTTGATCATTTTCTTTACATAGGTAGGCGAAGGTAGTGTTAGGAGTCTTGCCCAAGGACTCTTATTGGTATACTGTAGGTGCCTGCCCAGGCAGGGATTGAACCCCAGTCACCAGTGTAGAAGGCAGAGGTTTAACCCATTACATTATTATTACACAATATTGTAGACACAATATCTGCAGTCTTCATAAATCAGATGTTATATTCAGGCACATTGTGTACATATTACAGTCATTTTAAGGCATATTTTGCATTGCGTAAGATCACTTTTAGGGTCACTGATAACAATAATAATCTGGTGCTATGCTATTTTTTATTAAGGAAGGTGCCTGAGATCCAAAGAGATTATGTAATTGTAATTATATTTACAATTCTTTTTTTGCATTCCACAGCAAAACAGAAGCAGAAAGTGGTATGTAACAGTTTGCTAAACATTTCCATCAGGAAATTTTAGAAAGCAGCCCAAATATAGCAGTTTGCTTCCAGGGCTTTTCTTTCATGTCACTCAAACAGCTCATTACAGAGTGATGCCATAGAACATATTGTACAAGTCTTTGTTTGTGTCAGTAAACAGCTTTTACTGACTAAATGTGTTATGTTACAGGCTGAGCACATTCCTCCTTATGATGTTGTCCCCTCCATGAGGCCAGTGGTTCTGGTTGGACCTTCTCTAAAGGGATATGAGGTAGGCATCATCCCTCAAGATGTTCCTGCTTTGTCTGTGTATTTAGACATGCTAAAGGGATCTCAGAAGGAACAGGGCATCTTTCTTTAAGCGCCGAGGGAGAGGGGAACTCGGACTGTCACTGAATAGCAGTCATCTTCTCCACATTGTGTTGCCAAGGCAACAACCTCCTGGGTACAGCACGCCATAGTCTCAAAAGTGGAGCATGTTTTGAAATTAGAAGCAGAGAAAATCAACAAAAAAGCCCCAGATATCACTGTGACAATAATGCATTTGCTTTAGTGAGCACTCTGAGCATGAGAGAAATGCTGGAGAACTGGTTTATCACTTTATGGAGGTTGCAAATGTCTCTAGAGCTTAAAAGGAGAATGAGAGAAAAAGCAAGCATGGCGAAAGACAAAGAAGCAAATAACATGGAATTAGAGGTGCAGCTGTAGAAGGGGGCAGGAGTTGCTATGTTTATACAGTATGTATTGTTTGGATTTATTTAAGCCATTTACTCTTGACCTTAAATAGATCTCAGACTCTCAGTGAATGTAGCTAAGACAGGGCTATTAGGGCAAATTATGAGCTGTCCCCAAACCTTTTTTAATGTACATGTAAGAATGTTTTCAATTCAGCAACAGTGCAAAACTGTACGAAAATAGTACACATGCTCCTTGTAGCATGTAATTGTGTTATAGTAGCTAAATACAGGTATTTTTGGTGGAGGGGTGGTGATCATTAGTCCTGTACTGTCCATTAATGGAGACCAAAAATATTCTACATGTGATGTGCTTTATTATGTCCGCAATGTGTGTCACCAAAATCCTCAAAAATGTTATACTGAAGTGTAAATAATCCCATTTAACACCTAAAAAGGTAAACATTTCAAGACAGATTGTGGAATTATTTCCATGAATAAATATTAATTAGCCACCACTTGCTGTAGGCAAAGACTGCCGTACTGGCATAAAGCCTGTTTCATGGGGGTGGATCATGCTGGACATTAGCAGTTCAACATGGGTTGCTGGAACTTTTGCTAATAAATTATAGTTGGCATAAAACTGAGTGGTTGGGCACTGAGAGTCGTGCTTTGCTTCATCTTGTTTTATGGCTTCATTGCTGGCTTTGTCAAGGGAAGGGATAATTTGCACAAAATAAACTTTAATATCCTGACCCTCCTGAGTTTAAATAGGACGTTATTTGACCACAAATGCACGAGCTCATAATCACGTTCCAAATAGCAATGTTGCCTTGCCTGTAATCGTTGAGGCGAGAGAGAAATAAAAGTGATAAAACAGAGTCAGACAGATAGTCAGTTAGTTACTCAGTCAGTTATTCAGTCAGATGTTATGTTATGTCAAGTCCGGTCCATGAGATGCTTTGCATCTAAACATGAATGACATTGAGCAGATATTGTAAAGGCAGTAGTGTTGGATTTAAAGTTGAGTTCAAGGCATGAGGGGATCTTTTCAGAATGTCCTGATGACATTGACTAGATCTGTTTACCAGGTTGTTCTTCTTTTCCATTTCTGACTTACTATACTATACTATACTATACTATACTATACTATACTATACTATACTATACTATACTATACTATACTGATACTGTAGTGTTTTCTCAATGTCTACTTATGTTTTACTGGCTTTCATTCTTTACCTTTCCATCACTCCATTCATGTCTTCTCTCTAACCTTCATCTGGGGGCTTGTACTCAGGTGACAGATATGATGCAGAAAGCTCTCTTTGACTTCCTGAAGCACAGATTTGATGGCAGGTGAGGTGCCTTCAGTTTTCCAGAGGAGGCTGTTTTGGTTTCCGTCCTTTAGCTCCAATTATGTGTTACCTTTGTGTTGTGAATGATCTTAGATACATAATTTTCACAGTATGGCTTTTTTGTGCCAATCATAGGATATCTATTACAAGAGTGACTGCAGACATCTCTTTAGCAAAGAGATCTGTGCTAAACAACCCTAGCAAGAGAGCCATCATTGAAAGATCCAACACCAGGTCAAATCTGGGTATGTTCTAGCTTTCAGTTTTTATTCATTTGTAAATAAATAGACAATTTTTAGGAACTATCAGTATTTTACAGTCAAACATTCATCATTAACATGTAATACAAAAGTATAAGTCCATAAGAAAGCTTATCTGTCTTGTGTTCCAGCTGAAGTTCAGAGTGAGATTGAGAGGATCTTCGAACTGGCCAGGTCTCTTCAGCTGGTTGTGCTGGACGCTGACACAATCAACCATCCAGCCCAGCTCATTAAGACCTCACTAGCACCTATTATCGTCCATGTGAAAGTGTCCTCTCCCAAGGTGAAAAGTGCATTACTGCCAAAGATCTCTTCTACACGCAGCTGCTTATCTCCTAAAGCAAAAAGCTGTCCAGTGCGTGCAGTATCACAGTTTTCTCAGTAATGTGTTGCTGCCCTCTTCTGGTTTCAAATCGCATGCAGTTCACTGATCAGTTATTTAAGGTACACACATAAAAAAGATGGTTCACATTTTCTGATGCTATGTAGAACCCTTTTCAAAAAGCTTCCATGCACAGGACCATGCACAGCATATTCTCAATCAATCTAAAGAACTTTTTCCTGATGCAGAGAACACTTTATTGTGTTCATGGTTTTATATATATATATATATATATATATATATATATATATATATATATATATATATATATATATATATATATAAAGAGCCATCTTTTTTTGTGTAGCTTCAACACAATTAGTGTTTATAGATCATACCGCCTGGAATTTGTTATGAGTGCACAAAAATAATCAACTATGCTTTTTATGATAATGGAACTTTTATGGAACTTAGTTTTTCCTGTGTTAACAGGTCTTACAGCGACTGATCAAATCGCGTGGGAAGTCACAGAGCAAGCACCTGAATGTACAGTTGGTGGCTGCAGATAAATTGGCTCAGTGTCCTCCAGTCAGTTTCCAAATACTACAACACATACAATTGATAATAATAGCTTCCATGTCTCCCTTTATAATATTATGTCTTTATAATATTCTAACTCACTGTAATGCTCCTGTGTCCCAATACAGGAAATGTTTGACATCATTTTGGATGAGAACCAGCTGGAGGATGCCTGTGAACACTTGGCAGAGTACCTGGAGGCCTACTGGCGAGCAACACACACCTCTCTGAGCACTCCACTCAACCCTCTACTGGGACGCAACCTGGGGTCCACTGTCCTCTCTCCATACCCCACAGCAATCTCTGCTCTGCAGGTCAGCACAGCAACTTTCCATTTTATTTATTTCTTTATCTACTGTTTTTCATTTCTAATAATGTGATTTGTGAATGCTGTTGTGTTTATAAAGAACATGATCTTACAAAGCTGAGCAATCTGAGATTACTGTTCAGTTTGTGTCACATACTACCATTTTGAACAATAAAGCACATGAATAGGAATATATACTCACTGAGCACTTTATTAGGAACACTATACTAATACTGGGTTAGGGCTTCCCTTTGCTGTCAAACCAGTTCTTTATGGCATGGATTCCAAACATTATGTTGGAAACATTACTATGAAATTCTGGCATCATACAAGTCCTGCAGTTTTTTCAGATGCACCTTCTTGCTCCCAATCTCCCATTCTAACACATCCCAAAGGTGTTCTGTTGGATTTAGACCTGGTGACTGGAAAGGCCACTGAAGAACACTTAACTCATTGACATGTTGATGAAATCAGTTTGAGATGACTTTTGTTTGGTGACATGGTGCATTATCATGCTGAAAGTAGCCATTAGAAGATGGCAAATTGTGGCCATAAAGGGATGCACATGGTCAACAGACAATACTTAAATAGGCTGTGACATTCAAGTAATGATTGATTGGTATTAATGGGCCCAAAGTGTACCAAGAAAACATCCATACCGTTACACCATCTCTGCCAGCTTGGTCTGCTGACACAAGGCTGGATGGGTCATTTATTCATGCTGTTGGTGCCAAAGTTTGACGTAATATAGTAATATAGCAATCATTAAATGACTTTACTCTTGCCAACAGGAATATGCACACAGGGTAACTCCTCTGGTAGCAGATTTAAACCAACAAACTTTATTTTTTGGGCGCTGTACCAGGCCTGTTGGGTTCATTTGTTTAAATTATGACTTTTGAGGAGTAATTAACCCTCAGAGACTCTCTGTAGCAAAATTGAACAATTGTTTAAAGTAATTATGCCTCTATTTCTTCTGTCACTAATCCACATATCCAAACAGTTCACAATCTAAACTATATCATAATTTCATTTGTGATGAAATGTGTAGTATTCTAGCAAGAAAATTAAAATGTCTCTGAGCATTAAAAATATCTCAAAGTAATGGACTGTGAAAGCTTTTGCCACGTAACACATTAAGAGTAACGGAGTAAGATTATATTTCTGTAAACATATGGAATATAATGGAAAAAGCTCTTCGGTTAAACTAAATAAAATATCTTGTTTTGTGCTGTTGTTGGCAAATTGGCCATATAAAAAAACCCTACTGCTGTTTTGCATTCATACGTGTGACCTGCGTTGTGTTTTGGTTCTAAAACCTTTGTGTTGTTCTCATCAGGGCCAAAGAAATAGAAACAGCAATCATGTCAATGACCATTCCCCAATCGAAAGGCGCAGTCTGATGACCTCAGACGAAAACTACCACAACAACGAGCGGCAGCGGAAGAGTCGCAACCGTCTGTCGTCCACATCCCAGCAGAGCCGAGACCACTACCCACTGGTGGAGGAGGACTACCACGACCCCTACCAGGACACGTACAAACCCCACCGCAACCGGAGCTCTCCGGGGGGATACAGCAACGACTCTCGCCACAGGCTCTGAGTCCAGCCTCCACACCTCTACAGCCACAGTTCCAGTGTCTTGTGTTGAGTCCTTTTTCTGAAGTATAGTACCTTGTATTCTCTCTGACACTGGTTCCCTCCAATGGGCTGTCTAACCTTCTGCATAGATCTGGCCACTTTTGCCTTTCATTATGAGGCTGTTGTCTGCAAAGTGTTTGCAAAAGAATTTGGAGGTCCTCTAGTTAGGAAATACCCTACTGAGAGAGGGAAATTATGGTACTGAAACTGGACAGGTGATTATTAGTTGACTGTCTAGTAAATAATTCCACAGGGTCCATGTCCAGGTCATATGGTCTTCTAGCTCTTCATAAGTCCTGTCCTCTACGTTTGAAGGGCCTGCTGTCAAGGCATGCTTGTTTGAGCCCTGTACCAGTGCCAGCATGCAGAAATGCCACAGCGCCAGGAGTCTCCAATAAACCCAGAGCCTTTTTGCACGTTTTCAGCAGACAGTGGAAACAGAGTTTACAATCCAGGGTGGTAAAACAATGACGTTAGACTTGATTTGGAGGTACTCAGGTACAGAACAGATCACATGTGCCAAAATGTTGTGTTTTTTGACCTCAAATTCACCCTGCTTTCCAAAGGCCTGTCCACTTTTCAGAGTAGCATTGTTCAATTTCTGATGAACTCTCAACAAGTTGCATTCTCTGCTAGGACAAAGTACTCCCTATCAATGTAGAATGCTCATTCTGTTTTTCCGCAAGTTGTGTCCCATATTTCTAGTGCATAATTCTGAATATTGTATGGTTGTTTTGATTTTTCTGATATTTGGCAACAAAACAACCTGTTCATTCAGTAATAAATGCTACTCTTGTGAACAGGACCAGGCCGACCTTATCCAGAGTGTCCTGCAGACCCCATTCAGGTTCACAGATGCTTATTTTCTGATCAAACCTATTTGTACAGCAGAGTATGAGAAATGAAAAAGCAGAAATCAAACTCTATGAACTCAGCGGTGCCCTACACAGTATACAAGTCGTATAATTACAAGTTAGCATACTTAAAATGACAAAAGTCAAATGTAAGAGCCTAGTCCATACATTTGTCTAGGTTCTTTATGGTCAGATTTGTAATTACTCAGTATGTGCCAATGAAGAGTCATATTATTGTTACTTTGTTACAGTTCATTTTTCAAATGCTGCTCTCTATGCCGTTATGCATCTGAAAACACTAAAGTTTGGGCGGAAATTAGATAAAAAGTTTTGTCATTTGGCATGGCAGGCTGAAAATGGGGATGTAGTTTTAGATGTGATTTAGCTGTACCTATTTTTGATAGAACAAAGCCCCACTCAGCACGTTGTTGATGTTGAATACTGATTACGTGTAGATTAATGATGCTAACTTATTCATTTCTTCTCACAGAGAAGAGTACTGTACAGCAAGTGTCCTGTGATAGTAATAGCACATCCTGTAATGTGATTGCACTTTTAGCTTAAGAGTAGAGGGGAGTCAGCTCGAAGAGTAGATTGGGCATCCTGACGTCCTGATAGTTTTAGGATTATCTAACATGTATATGGACAAAGTTAAGGGAGCAATAAGCAGTGTTTAACCTCATATAAAGCATTAATATAATCTAAATAGGTATTAGTATTATTTCATTTTATTTAGTAGGCAGTGGCCTACAAATGGTAGGAAATGACCTTCGCTTGCAAGTGATCATGTAGGTTACATTCTGTCCTGATGTGACTGTAGATCGTAACACTATGGACAGCCTTACTACTTGCATGAGTATAACACAGAAGGGTTACTTATTGCTTGGTTATCTCATATATTATTTCTATGTACCCTTGATTTAACTTATGCATAATCTTTGAACAAGACAGTAAAAACTGAGTAGTTCTTGATAGTCTGGTGGTAGATTACAGTACACAGGATATTCCAATGACATTCAAACCACTTTAAGCAGTTTCTAAACCTGAGCCAGTTTAATACAGTGCAGTTGAGTAAAGTGCCCTTACTGTACTACCACTGCCGCTGCCATTCTAACTGACCGCTAGCATTAGATATTATATAGTAATTTATACTCAATATCTTACAGTACTTATCTGTACAATATCTTGTACAGGATACAGTAGTTTACCTTCGTATGTGCATTTTATGCATGTACAATATCTAATTATATGGGGCCTTGTACTGTATATACATTGGCAGTTAAAATAAATTGCAAAAATAACACACTTCATAAATTTCATGCTTGAAATAACCAACATTATCTCTTTTCAGTTTAAATTTCTTTCACACCTCCAGATCCCAGACAATGGAGACCAGAAGGCTGAGACCATGTGTGTCATTGCTTTAATTTTGCATTCTAATTTAAAACAAGTTATATTAACAGTATAATCATTTGAATGAAACGTAAAATCTTTGCAATATTTGCATGAATTTTAGAATTCCTTAGAATTTGATGTCCCTCTTTTTCTTTAATGACCGTGTGCACTTATGGATGAGTAGATCGAAACCATCTGAGAGTCTCAATGGAAGGAATCTGACCTTATCTACAAAATCCAAGATTTTCAGTGATCTCAGACTTTGGGACCCCACAGTATGTATCTACTGCTTTACTATGTAGTGGTCTCAGACTTTGGGACCCCACAGTATGTATCTACTGCTTTACTATGTAGTGGTCTCAGACTTTGGGACCCCACAGTATGTACCTACTGCTTTACTATGTAGTGGTCTCAGACTTTGGGACCCCACAGTATGTACCTTCTGCTTTACTATGTAGTGGTCTCAGACTTTGGGACCCCACAGTATGTACCTTCTGCTTTACTATGTAGTGGTCTCAGACTTTGGGACTCCAGAGTGTGTACCTACTGCTTCGCTGTATATTGGTCTCAGACTTTGAGACCCCAAAGTATTTACCTACTGCTTTACTATGTAGTGGTCTCAGACTTTGGGACTCCACATTGTCTACCTACTGCTTTACTGTACAGCGGACTTAAGACTCCCTGTTTGGTTTCCTAGAGTTATGTTCCTGCCGAGCTACATGTCTGTTTGCTGCGTTCACTTCATGTTTTCTAATGAGCTAAAAATACACAGTCAGAGCCATGGTGCTATACTGTGTGCATTCTAGTGTTAGGATTTTTGCTTTTACTGGTTGATGGAGTTTTGTTCAAAGCCAGGAATCCTCTTGGATGATTAAAACAAATGATCATAGAAAACCCTTTTGTTCCAACACTGAATAGATTTATTTAAGACAAACATGGTTATTAACTGAAGTCCCCACAGTTTATGCTGATATGTAATCATATGCCTGTTGTGTATTGTAGCTAATGCTCAGGGTCCCTTTTCTCATGCTGTCAGTTTGTGACATATCATGTTCATTTTGAACAAATTATTGCCACATCGTTAGTCTGCGTTTCACTTCAGTTGTTATGACGCTGTATAAACATGTTCCTTTTTTATTTCACTCTGTGCATTGCTTTCAAGGTTGTGTTTGATGACTATGCCTTAAATTTTACTGGTTAGATTTCTTGATTGACAGTACTCATTTTATGTTTGATGGAGTCTGAATAGTTAAAAAAAAAACACTCTTCCACATAAAGTCTATAGAGTTTTTAGGTTATAATGATAAGTGATGCGATGCAGACAGATGATGATCTCCCTTCAGATTCTACTGTAAAAATAAATCACTTTTTTTCCTGCTGCTTCTGTCCCAGTAAACCCAGCTTTATTCTGGCAACTCCTCTCTGCAGGGGACCTTTCCTTCTTGTAGGTTACAGTTCATGCACATTCATGAGAAGGCTTGTTAGTAATACAAATGGATGAATATATAATCTAGAATAAATGACAACCATTTACTATGCAAACGTGTACAGTGCTGCATGCTGACGCTTTACCTCCCTCTGCAACCTAGCAGCTTCATTGGAGTTCTGTTGAAATTGTGGTTTTATTATTTTCGTGAAGGTTGACGTTCGAGGCCAATGCAACAGTGCATGCATTCAGTTCCATTTCGATGAATCAAATGAAAGGAAAATGGTACGTTTTCGGAGAGGGTGGGGAAATATCTATGTAAAGAAAAAACAAAATGATCAAATGAATTGAGCTGCATTTGTTATCGTTTTCTTTTGTAAAATAAATTTGAGCCTATAAGATCTTATGCCTTGTATCTTTCTTCACCTCACTGCTGTGCACCTGCACTGTTTGAACAGTGTCCAAGCCAGGAGAAGTGAAGTGGGTGTCAGTATATTTGTTACAGCCCGATTGTGAGGATTTTATGAGCCAGCTCCTATATTAAGCCTGTGCATCAATGAGATTTTATAGCAAAACGGTCCAGATGTAAACAAGCAGCTGTATTGCTTCCATTCAGTGTGCATGCCTGAAACTGTCATTTATCGCACTGCTGCTCTTCCATCACTCTTGTATTCACCTCTAGCTCCATTTACTGCTGCGTTTTGGCTAACACACATATTCATGCTCCTCTCACATACACTATGGGCCTCGCCTCGGACTAATCACAGAGCTTAACACGTGATTCTCTTTTGTCTAGCGTTAGGCGTAATCTAGGTCTGGATTGGCCCTTTACATCCAAAAGCATCCAGACACCTTTTCTGACTGGTGAATCATCTGATTTAAGAGCGCACCGTTTGCTGACACAGGCATTTCATTGTGCACATACAGTTTATATAACCTCCTTAGTAAACCACTGTCAATTAAATGGGTCACTCTGGAGCAGCTGCACATGAGTCAGCTAGAGGGATATGAAGCCCACCGGCATCAATGTCATGTTGATTCAGATTCTCCAGGAGGACATTAGTGAGCAAAACACTTGCTAATATTCACAAGTGTTTCTTCTCTGAGAACATTAGTGAGGGAAGCACTTGCATTTGTTCAGTTCAACTAGGTTCATTTATTAGTCTGGAGATTAGTTCCATAATAACACACTGAACCTGTTTAAATAATGAACTTCATTACACCGGCATATGTAAAAGTTACTATATCACCATTTTGCTGTGAAGTTTTATCCAGAATGCACCCACAGTAAACACTAACATTAAAGCGTCTCAGCAGCACCGCACACACTTTCTGCAGAAGCATTGCAGTTCAGTTTATTTGTAGAACAAATTAAAATATGCCAAAATACAACAAAGACAGTACAGAAGTTGAAAGCTGTCAAGTTTCTCATCATTAAAAGACAATTTCAACGCAACACTTCCCTCTGTCATTTGTTTATACTGTAAATTTTTATAGAAGATCAGTTTTATAGAAACGAATACACTCATAAGATTACAGTGCCAAAAAGAGTTCTCTGCATGAAGCCACAGAAGAACCACTTTTGGTTCTTTGGTTTCAGTGGATGGTTCTTTAGAGGATCTGTTTTGTAAATGAGATGTGTGAGTGTGAGGAACCTTTATAAAGTTGACAGAACTTCCACATAATGTGAAGATTCCAGGAAGGAACTCTTAAATTTGTATTGAAAAGAATTATATTGTGTGAGCGTCCTTTAAAGCATAAAAAGGTTTCCAATGATCACAAATCTCCTTATCAAACACAGTTCTTTAGGACAGGGATTCCCAAACTGGGGCAGGGGGATGCTAAGGGGGGCCCACAGAAAAATCTCTGAAATTTCTCTATTTAGAAAGTTTTAATTCTGTGAGCTCATTAAAATGGTCATATATTCGGTCATATCGAAAAGTTGTACTTGTTTAATGTTATTAATATGGAAACGCCAGTCGATCACGATTCACAGCCAAATCTGTGGCCAATTCACGAGTTATCTGTATTGTCAGAAAAGAGGGTGACGTCTTTTGTATGTGCCTGTTAGAAATACCTGCAGAGGAAACTAGCAAGATAAATAAGATTCTGATACCTATGGTCCTCACCCATTACGAGGAAGTAATGACCTGGAGGGGGGGTGACTTTAAGAACTGCAACTTTAGTGAACCAAAAGTGGTTATTATATGGTACCGTTAAAAGAAACAGTTGGGGGCAGTCGTGGGCTGGAGGGTAGGGAACTGGCCCTGTGACCAGATGGTTGCCGGTTCAATCCCCAGTGCCGACTGTCCATGACTGAGGTGTTCTTGAGCAAGACACCTAACCCCCAATTGCTCCCCAGGTGCCATGCATAGGGCTGCTCACTGCCCCCTAGTGTGTGTGTGTGTGTGTGTGTGTGTGTGTGTGTGGTGTTTCACTTCATGAATGGGTTAAATGCAGAGGTGGAATTTCCCCGTTTGTGGGATTAAAAGTATCACTTGTGGCACCTTTTTAAAGAAGTGTAAGACACACTAAAGCACTCGTTTACAGTTTGCAGACAGAATCTGAACTATGTTTTCAGCATACAGTACCCTCGTCTATCCTTTGCTTTCTTTGGATACCATTGAAAAGACTCATTATCCTTTCTGATATTAGACTGAAGATGAATACTTTGTACAGTATTACTTTTTTATATGTATATTTTATAGCCATACCCTGTGAGCGTATAACGATTACACTGTGCTTGGTTTCAGTGCTGGTCCCATCTCCTGTTGAAGCTCAGACTCCTTTGGTGTGTTACTCTCTTTGGGTTTGGTCTTTTCACTCTGGGTCCGATTCTGCTTCTCTCTCTCTAATGCTTTCTCCATCTCTGTGTAGTAGTCCAGGGCTTTCTTCACTGGATCAATGATATGTTGCTGTTGGGCACAAAGACATTCAACCTAGGTTGGATAGTAAAGTCGTCGTTTCAATGTACAACCTAGTGTGCCCAGAGTTTAAAGTGCTGATACTGCCAAAAACCAAAGTTACTCAGCCTCACCCCAATCCCATAACAGAGTGGACAGCAGCAGCTAAGACATGTATGGTTATTGTTTGCTTCTTTAGTGCTGGACTGGAGCTATAAGGTCAAAGTAACAGATAACAAGTTCTTAAGTAATCTGTAACAAACTTGTTATTTGTTCATCTATTTTTCTATTTGATCTGAATTTAGTGCCTATAAGCTTCCATTATTTGTTAGCTACATTAGTCTCGTAACTCTAGCTCTAAACTAAAGAACAAGCTTCGTACTCCAGACCATTTTCCTTGTTTCCTTTTTTTAATGCGTTTGATGTAGTACAGAAGCATTCTTAATGTTTCAAAACAAACCATTCTTTCCATAGACCACACAGCCCATATATGAACACTAAGCTGTGAAAACAACATTCTTTGTTCTGTTTTTGTGAGGTCATGAAAACGTACAGTAGTTAAGCCCCACCCATTTATGTTAAAGTTATTAGTTTTTTAGTCTAGGACTTTCTTTGAATGAGGGATATTACAGAGCAGCCAATTTAGTCTTACAATGAGGCCCAATTCCATTTCTTCTCCATACCCCTATCCCTTGTTTTCGAGTGTCAACCCTACCCCTTGGAAGTGAGCTACAAGTGTTGGTGGTTGAGATCTTACCCTACGAAATGGGACAACCCAAAACCAAAACAACTATACTACTACCGCTGGAATATACCGTGACCCTGCGAGCTTCGAGTACAGCTCAGCTTGACCCGCCATCATTCAAGGCACAGGGAAGACAAGCGTCAAGAATGTTCCCTGTACTGGCACCCAAATGGTGGAATGAACTCCCACTGGCTGTCCGTACAGCGAAATCTCTGGCTGTCTTCAAACGCAGAATGAAGACACATTTACACACACTTCACACTGTACTTAAATGAGCACTGAATTAATTATTGATTGTAATGTACTGCACTTATATATTGTATTTTATTGTATTGCACTGTGTATTGTAGTGTATTGTATTGTAGTGTATTGTTGTCACGATTGGCCCCTCCCAGTCCTGTCCATGTGCTCGTGTTTTGGTTTACCATGTGAGTTTTTGTTTTGGTTTTGTAACTCTGCCCCTGATTGTTTTCACCTGTCTCTTGTTGCCCCTGTGTATTTAAGCCCTGTGTTTGCCCTTTGTTTTCGCTGGTCGTTGTGTGCTCGTCATGTTGGTGTTGTTTGCCGTATCCAGCTGTTTGTCATGTCGGAAACTCAATCTGTTCATGTTGGCTATATGACCCTGGACCGTTACGACCCTGATATTGGATTTGCCCTCAATAAAAGTGGCTTACCTCCGCACATGCGTCCGCTACCTCGCTCCCCGTTACAATTGTATTGTAGTTTCCTTTATTGTTGAGTGCACTGTGTACTGTAGTTTACTGGTATTGTATTGGATTGTATTGTATTATAGTGTATTGTATTGTATTGTATTACAGTGTATTGTATTATAGTGTAGTGTATTGTATTGTAGTGTATTGTATTATAGTGTAGTGTATTGTATTATAGTGTATTGTAGTATAGTGTAGTGTATTGTATTGTAGTGTAGTGTATTGTATTATAGTGTAGTGTATTGTATTGTAGTGTAGTGTATTGTATTATAGTGTAATGTATTGTATTGTAGTGTAGTGTATTGTATTATAGTGTAGTGTATTGTAGTATAGTGTAGTGTATTGTATTGTAGTGTAGTGTATTGTATTATAGTGTAATGTATTGTATTGTAGTGTAGTGTATTGTATTATAGTGTAGTGTATTGTATTGTAGTGTAGTGTATTGTAGTATAGTGTAGTGTATTGTATTATAGTGTATTGTATTGTATTGTAGTGTAGTGTATTGTATTATAGTGTAGTGTATTGTATTGTAGTGTAGTGTATTGTATTATAGTGTAGTGTATTGTAGTATAGTGTAGTGTATTGTATTGTAGTGTAGTGTATTGTATTATAGTGTAGTGTATTGTATTGTAGTGTAGTGTATTGTATTATAGTGTAGTGTATTGTAGTATAGTGTAGTGTATTGTATTGTAGTGTAGTGTATTGTATTATAGTGTAGTGTATTGTAGTATAGTGTAGTGTATTGTATTATAGTGTAGTGTATTGTATTATAGTGTAGTGTATTGTATTGTAGTGTAGTGTATTGTAGTATAGTGTAGTGTAGTGTATTGTAGTGTAGTGTATTGTAGTATAGTGTAGTGTATTGTATTATAGTGTAGTGTATTGTATTGTAGTGTAGTGTATTGTAGTATAGTGTAGTGTAGTGTATTGTAGTGTAGTGTATTGTAGTATAGTGTAGTGTATTGTATTGTAGTGTATTGTAGTATAGTGTATTGTATTGTAGTGTATTGTATTATAGTGTAATGTATTGTATTGTAGTGTAGTGTATTGTAGTATAGTGTAGTGTAGTGTATTGTAGTGTAGTGTATTGTAGTATAGTGTAGTGTATTGTATTGTAGTGTATTGTAGTATAGTGTATTGTATTGTAGTGTATTGTATTATAGTGTAATGTATTGTATTATAGTGTAGTGTATTGTAGTGTAGTGTATTGTAGTATAGTGTAGTGTATTGTATTATAGTGTAGTGTATTGTATTGTAGTGTAGTGTATTGTAGTATAGTGTAGTGTAGTGTATTGTAGTGTAGTGTATTGTAGTATAGTGTAGTGTATTGTATTGTAGTGTATTGTAGTATAGTGTATTGTATTGTAGTGTATTGTATTATAGTGTAGTGTATTGTATTGTAGTGTAGTGTATTGTATTATAGTGTAGTGTATTGTATTGTAGTGTAGTGTATTGTATTATAGTGTAATGTATTGTATTGTAGTGTAGTGTATTGTATTATAGTGTAGTGTATTGTATTATAGTGTAGTGTATTGTATTGTAGTGTAGTGTATTGTATTATAGTGTAATGTATTGTATTGTAGTGTAGTGTATTGTATTATAGTGTAGTGTATTGTATTATAGTGAGGTCAACTCTGTTCCTTTTCTCTCGGTATCAGCAGTGACTTTTTGTTTCTAGCATTTGAGCTCAAGGCTGGATTTCTTACTAATCTACTGGTAACTAGCAAAGATACTTTCTCTAGACAGACAAAGCACTTCTTGTAAGTCAGTCTGGATTAGAGCCTCTGCTAAAGGCTGTAAATGTAAATGCAGCAGTCACATTCTAGTGCTTCAGGCGTCAATGCTAAGGTGGAACAGGAAACTTAGCTAGCTAGCTACCAAGACATTAGCGTGATATTAGTGATTTTTTTATGCTTGTTATGAAGAAAACGATCAATAACACACATGATTGTCATCCCATTGATTGAAAACACCTGACTCTAATTTCACCTTCAAATTAACTGCTGATCCTACAGGTTCACAAACTTTTGCCACTCACAAATATGTAATATTGGAACATTGTCCTCAATAAACAAATGACCAAGAATAATATTTTTGTGTCATTTGCTTAACTGGGTTCTCTTCATCTACGTTAGGTCATATTTATGCAGAAATATAGAAAATTCTAAAGGGTTCACAAACTTTCAAGCACCACTGTATATGAATTCTGTATGCACCCCACACTCATCCTCACCTCCAGACAGGGGAAGAGATTGGCTAGCTCGATGAAGAGAGGGAACAGAACAAAACGGATGAAGCCAGTCTGGGAAGAGGGTTTGGTCACTTTGTCTCGGTCCATGAATGGGGTCACAGGGAGCCCCTCCAGCTTCTCCATGTCACTCTAAACAGTGTATTAGTGTTAGCATATATCTGATGATCTTTTCCACTGA
Organism: Pygocentrus nattereri; assembly: GCF_015220715.1. NCBI lineage: Eukaryota > Metazoa > Chordata > Actinopteri > Characiformes > Serrasalmidae > Pygocentrus > Pygocentrus nattereri. The sequence continues at coordinate 29,076,107 of NC_051216.1, forward strand.
GCAGCGTTATTCACAATACTCATAAAATATAGGCCTATATATATTCCAGTTTTCCCTCATACAGAAAAAGTAGTTGTTTTAAGGGTTTTTTCTTTTTGTCACCTGGTTAAAAAACTCCTGCAGCAGGCAGTCCAGCCAGGGCTCCGCAACGTCCATGGGTCGGGCTTCATTGGAAATGTCACTCACTTTGATCATTATCATCATCAGCTAGACCAGAGACAAGCAGACAGGAAGTGTTCTAAAATGTGCTCACCTTATCTCAAGTAAAGCTGAGTAAAGTGAGCTCAAAACTTTCTTTCCAAAGATCTTGTCTTATAATTTGGAAAGTCTTCTAACTTAATCTTCTAAGTATATCTATTCTCAAGTGTTGAGATGAAACTTTATAACAGTCATTGGTCGACATTAGTAAACAGCTATTAGTAACACAGTAGGCCATACCTTGTTACTCACATCCTTAAAAAATGTTTCTCCAAGGGTTCTTACACTGAATGTTATACACCGACCAGCCATAGCACTGAAATCTTTAAAATTCCAGCAGCGCTCCTGGTGTTTTAAACACGGCTAACTTGTTGGTCCACCTTGCATATACATCGTAGGAAATGAATCTGCTCTCACCACATCCCTGTGGTCCTTGTTGCTGAAGTCAAACACTGGCAGAATGGCTTTAAACTTGTTGAGGATCTCTGTGTGTCTGCTCATGTCTGTGGCGAGAATACACCTGAGGAAAAATCAAATAATAATCAAAGCCCTGATGTGGCGTTTTAAAAGTGAAACAGCACAATGGGTCGTACTTAATTATGCCTTCTCGTATCCTCTTGTACTGCTCTGTCGTCAGGTTCCGGAAAATGTTGCTCTCAGTCTGAAAGAGGTTAAATGAAAGTTCAGGTATACATACAAACTATACATATCGCTGCTGTCGGGACAAAACCTCGTATCTCCATTTGTATTGTTTTTCAGTTTTTGACATAATTTGAAAATGCCTGTTGTTGTTTACATTGTGTGTAAATTTCATGATGATTGGACCAAAAGAAACAGCCCAAAATTGCTTGGAAAAATATTCTGGTTCCATTGACCTACATTAAAAGTAAAGTATGTTTTTTCCTTCTCCTGTAAAGTTACCATTTTGGAGATACAAGGTTTTATTTCCGACAGCGATATATAAAAACAAAACCTCATATCTCCAAAATGGTAACTTCAAAGGAGAAGGCAAAAACATCACTTACTTTTAATGGAAGTCAATGAAACTTTTTTCCAAGTGTTTCTGGGCCACTGCCTTTGGTCCAATCATCATGAAATTCACACACAATGTAAAGGACAATTTATTGGGCATTTTCAAATTTTGTAAAATACTGAAAAACCACTAAAATGGAGATACAAGGTTTTATTTTGACAGCAGTAATGCATTTATGTTTGTAGTTTGTATTTATCATTGACATTATGCAGTAGGGTGATACATTATGAATAATTACATCATGGCACTGTAGTCCTAAAGAACTTTTATTGATGCTGTGTTGACATCCTGCCTGTTACCACATACCAAAATGTATATACTCCTCACAGTTACTGTACACCTAATTGATGACTGTTGACTGGATCTTTGTAGGTTCTTGTTAATTCGTGGTCAATTTTATACTAGAGAGCTTGCCAGGCCCTGCTGCAGCAGAGCAGCCCCAAACCATGACAAATCCATTTCCGTGCTTCATAGTTGGTATGAGTTTCTTGTGCTCAAATGCTTGTGCAAATAAATGTCTTCTGTTACTGTGTCCAAATATCACTTTGGATTCATCTGTTCAAAGCACACTGTACCAGGGTCTTTGTCTATGTGTTCTCTGGCAAACTTTAGTCTTGACCTAAGCACAACAAGGGATTCCTTCTTGCACACCTCCCATGAAAATCAACCTAGTGCAGTCTCTTTCTGATGGTAGACGAATGTACTCTGACATCAACTGTGACAAGAGCTACCTGTATCTCCCATGATGATTTAAAAATTCTTTATACATCTTGCAGTTTGCTTTTGAGCTGAATTTGCTAGGATGGCCTGACCTGGCCACTCTGGCAGGTGTTTTAAACGTTCTCTATGTGTAAATTATTTTCCAGGACAGTGTAATGGCTGATTTCTAATTGTTCTGAGATCTTTTAAAATCCCTTCCCAGACTCATATGCATCTACAACCTTCTGAAGTCCTCAGAGAGCTACGTGAAACAATCAAGAGCAATCCAAACTAATTATCTGAGGTTTACATTAGTCAGCCTCCTCCAGAATCCTTTCTAATGATGTTCCAGTCTTTGGCAGCTGATGTGGTTCACCTGATTGTAATATTAGGCACTTCAGACGCAAAACCCGGGGTGTCTTAACTTTTACCTCACAACAAAATTATGTTTCAATTAATTACATTTTATTTATTTTATTTTAATTACATTTAAGACATTTCTTCAGTTTTATTTTTTAGTTACATGACCTCCACCTCTCAATGTTATTGAAATGAAAAGTGTTTAAATATGTTAAAAATAGACAAAGGTTTTCATGGGGTGTACAAATTGTTTCACATGACTGCACATAAAAGAGTTACCTTTTCCAGGATCTCGAATGCTACAGCACAGTGATGATTTTCCAAAGGGGAAATGTCATTGTACCTCAAGGCGAGTTCAGTGCGAGCATTAATCTGAAAAGCAGCAGATGATTTTATCACTGTAGCCCCTCCAGCAATGAAAGTGAAAAACAACCGTACAGCTAAATCAGACAGAGCTCAAAAGACCTTTCTCACCTGGTAGGCATTGTTGTAGCCGGTGTGGTCTAAATCATGACAGACAGCTGAAGTCAGCATGATTAAGAGGTCGATGCTGTCAATCTTACTCCTCAGATCCGTGAGCCAAATCAGCCCGTACATCTGCCAACAGAGAAGCCACTGATTCAGAGAGTTCTACTGATTCTTCAGAAGTTCTGCTAAATTCAGTCTTCCAAACAATATTATTCAGAGTGGTGATGTGAAATGGTTCATTGAAGAGGCTCAGATTTTTTTTACAGCAGTGCTGACGGGAACCAGAAATCACAATGGCTACAACACAAATATAGGCATTTTATTTCACAACAATTCTGACTCCATATGTTTTTTAAGAATGATGAACTTCATATCAAACCACTCTGAACGACTTTTGTTTGCATTTTATCAATTTAGTAATGCAGAAATTCTACAATATCATTAGAATTCCCCTTGAAAAAGGCGAATTATTGGTTAGCCAGACCAAGAGTGGATTCCAGTCATCAGCTTTGACACTAACCTTTCCTTTACTGACCTGTGCTTTTCCTATAAAGGCCTTTTTATAACTCCTAGAAACAACAACCAATCAGAAAAATAGAGTTGTTTATGGTGAAATAACAAAAAACTATAGACCAACATGTTTGTTAATAGGTTTTATATCTAGCAATAGTTGTAGGTGAAGGTGGTTGAGGTCATGCCCTTCACTAATGCCTGAAATAGACAAGTGGATAATTTAAGTACTTGAAGTCAAGGTAAATTGATTGCTCCTCTCTTTCTCTCTCTCTCTCTCTCTCTCTCTCTCTCTCGCTCTCTCTCTCTCACCATCTGAGTGACGCAGAAGCAGTGTTTGAAGTTGTGGAAGGGGATGTTGTTGTAACGCTTGTAGACCTCGTAGAGGAACTGCTGCAACACGTCTAGCTCTATGTTGAAGGTGGAGATAAAGTCCAGGTCTGTGTACATCACCTGGAGCAGCACCATGATCTCAGCATCCTCCCACTGCCTATACACAAACACATGTTTGTTTATACTCTTTGTCAGGACGTGGCAGGTCTACCTACATTCTTAAGGCTGATTCTAAATGTAACCCTAAAGTAATACTCCAGCATTTTTAACCTAATCTCTAACTTCTGCAACTGTAGCATACGGTCAGTTGGCACGTTTATCTGCATTTCGTGAAAGAAGATAAAACTTAAGTTCAAGCTCATTTATTATAGATGACGTAATAGAATGTATAAAAGTACATAAGCAACTTTCCACTGGTTTCCCATTATAGTGTTGTAAGTGTGCTTTGTTACATTTTCTATCCTTTTGCTAAGTGCAGGGAAATGATTGCCTGAGATAAGCAGAGATGCACCAATTTGGACTTCGTAGACGATACCCAATTATTTAAATGTACGGTTGTAAGGAAAACGTTGGGTGCTTCTGGTCAAATGTCATGTTTTGTTGATTTTCTAAGTGAAACGAAGTTTACACATCATCTACAAAGAACACACCCCCGCACATTTTAGTTTGCTGAACCTATTTAGAATCTAAAAAAATCTAGCCTGTGCAAAACGTACAGCACATTTTATATATATAGTTTTTTTTTAGGCCACCTCACTTTTTCTCCAGACTTCCTAAACGAAAGGTATTTTTGTTCGGAAAACAAAAACAACACACATGCACATATGAACACACCTAAAGTGTGAGGATCCTCTTTTTATATTATATCCTGACTGCAGGATGACATTTTGATTCTTTGATTTTGGCTTAATATGCACAGCACATTCATCAGCTTTTCACGCTTTTCATGTTTTTGTCCCCTTAGTACAGTGCCTTTATTACTCGTTACGGGCTTCTACAATGTTCTTTGATACGGACACGAGGATGACACACATTTATGTCCTTTGTATCTGTGGAAATCCTGCATCCTGTTTTGTTCCTCTGAAAAGACTAGGTTCAAAAACTAAGCCAGAAGACCACCGCATAAATATAGTCTTCAAAGCCTGAAGCGTGGAGCTCAGTTCTGAAGGACTGCTATTGATTGGTAAGCTCCCAAAACAACCATTCATATTGATATGAGTCCTCTCGGCCAGATGAAAGGACTGAATCTCCTCTGGCCTCTTCATGCAGAGGAGTTGTGCTTTCGCTTCTGTAATGAATGTTCATTTAGCTATAGCAGTTGCTCAGCTCACTTGAAAGATGCACATAGGCTAATGATGTTTAATATTTCAGCATCTTGTGCCTGGAGAAGAAAATCTATCTAGAAAGTTACAGGAAATAATGTAATATATATATATATATATATATATATATATATATATATATATATATATATATACATATATATTACCTTGCTAGTAAAAGGTTGGACCCCCTTTTGCCTTCAGAACTGCCTTAATTCTTCGTGGCACACTTTCAATAAGGTTTTAGAAACATTCCTCAGAGATTTTGGTTGGTTATTTGAGTGACTGTTGTCTTTCTATCATCTGGAACTAGTCTGCCCATTCTCCTCTGACCTCTCACATCAACAAGGCATTTTCGTCCACACGACTGCCGCTTACTGGATATTTTCTCTTTTTCGGACCATCCTCTGTAAACCCTAGAGATGGTTGTGTGTGAAAATCCCAGTAGATCAGCAGTTTCTGAAATACTCAGACCAGCCCGTCTGGCACCAACAACCACGCCACGTTCAAAATCAGTGAAATCCCCTTTCTTGCCCGTTCTGATGCTCGGTCTGCACTTCAGCAAGTTGTCTTGCCCACCTCTACATGCCTGAATGCATTGAGACAACTGACACAAAAATAGTGAAATAAGACACGGAATAATTAAAACAATTGTGTGATATAAGGCCTGATCACTCAGTAGTTATAGACACCACCATTATTGTCATGGGATGAGAGGTAATGAACGGGCAGCCCACCTTGTAAAAATGCAGGAATGAATAACACAACAATAACAGAACATATTCAGGAAGTGAGTGTTGTTGTGTTCTGTACGGAGCCCCCGCTGGTGACATCCTATATAAATAAAAAATAATGCATGGCCATGACTTCCCAGTTCTTAGTCCCCACAGCTTACCAAGTCGTGTCCAGGGTGGGGGTAGCTACTGAAAAATTAGTAATTAGTAGTAAATTTGTAGCTAACTACAATTTACCTACTTTTCCAGAAAACGTAGTGGCTACTTTCAAAGTGTGATTGTCAGAATGTTTGTGAATCTCCACCTGACACACCAAACAAGCCTAACTGACAGCGTGAACAAGACACTGCGTTTAATCCTGTGCCAGAAAGAAACACACAGTAGAAAAGCTGCAAATATACAAGTAAATAAATAAATATACAAACTCACCAAAAAGTGAGTTTAAGTGTAACCAACAATCAAACTTACACACCCAAAGGCAACAAAAATTAAGACTAAAGGCAAAGTCAGTCGTTCCAGGTTTTTCCTAACAAAAATCAACAAAAATAACTGAATACAAACCAGAGAATTTTGTGCAGAACATTGTCAACTGTTGAAATAAAGCTGCTCCAATTTAAACATTTCAGTAAGATACACTGGTGATGACTTTACGTCCGCCTCCTTGTTTCTACACTCAGTGTCCATTTTATCAGCTGCACTTACTACACAGGTGCACTTTGTAGTTCTACAGTTACAGACTATAGTCCATCTGTTTCTCTGATACTTTTACCCTTTTACTCTGGTAATCAGTGCTCAGGACCCCCATGGAGAGCAGGTACTATTTGGGTGGTGGGTCATTCTCAGCACTGCAGTAACACTGACGTGGTGGTGGTGTGTTAGTGTGTGTTGCACTGGTCTGAGTGGATCAGACACAGCGGTGCTGCTGGAATTTTAAACACCTCAATGTCACTGCTGGACTGATATTTTACTGATACAGTGGAGAGGAAAAAATGCTATTTTATATATAAAAATTTGACTGAGCCACAATATACCGCGTAAAATTCACGAGATACCAAGGCTAAATCCTCCTGAGCTGATCTCCATGTTACTGCGCCACGGAACGAAAACCCCGCTGCTGTTAACGGGTTAACCTCTGACTCTAATGCTGACCGCACTGATGAAGCGAGAGCCCGTTTTTGTTTTAAACTGAGGGGCTGAAAACTTATTTTCTTAATGAGAACTAGGCTGGTCAGGTAGCTAACAGGCTAAAACATAGTAAACATGCTAAACAGCGCCAACGAATTAAAGTTGAATTAAAGTGCTCACGATACGATTCACTGAAAAACGGCAATATAAAAGTCTAAAGGATGTCACCAGAAAGGCTTAAGTTTCAGTCAGGAGTGGCGTCAAACTCAGGCTGCATCCCAAACGGCTCCGTGCTCTCTAGCTAAATACCGTGCTGTGTAACATTAAGTTAAGAAATTCTAGCTTCTGCTGTCAAATATTGCACTGCTTGTCGAATACGACGAATCCGAAATGACCATTTTAGTGATATTTTGCACTGTTGGGGTGCAGGAGTCAGTTCCTACCTAGTGCACTTATGTAGGGAGCAGGGAGCCGTTTGAGGTTCAGCCCCAGTGTGAGAACACTGGCATTGACAGACACGCTAGAGGAACTACTTTTCTTGGCGGAATACTTGTTTATGTTGATTATTATTAATAATAACTAAAATAATTATCTAAAACATTGTTTATTTTAATTGATTTTATGAAAGCCACTGTGGGTTACTATAATTTTATCACAGGGAAGTGAGTTTTAGGCGTGATAAAATTGAAGTAACCCATGGCCTCGAGTGGCGTATTGTTTTAGTACATGTACTCAATATTCACATACTATATATATATATATATATATATATATATATATATACACCCCCAACACTGGGTGCTACTTTCTATGTCTTGGAACTTAAGTTAAGTGTTTTGAGTGATATGATGAATTATGTATAATATGACCAGGGACATGAACTAACAAGGTTAAAAGAGGCTAATTTGATTTGAGGCGACATTAAAGGAGTAATTCTTCAGTTTTTATCTGTGCCCTTTTCTTAATATTCACTCTGTTTAATCTAACAGTCCTGTTTTTTTTGGCAGTTTCATTTGCATACACTGTTAGAAAAGTTACTGTGCATGTATATTTTTGTTTATCTAGGTATAAACAATGTAAATGTTCCTGCAAACAGTGGTACACAACGAAGTACACAAATCATGTACTTGAGGTAAAGTAGAGATACCCAGTGTAAAATATTACTCCATTAAAAGTAAAAGTTCCTCCCTTTAGATTTCCACTTGAGTAAAATTACAAAAGTATTTGCCTTCAGATGTACTTAAGTATCAAAGTGAAAGGACTAAAAGATTAATTATGGCTTTAATGTCTTATCACCATTTTTGTAAGAAGACTCTTGCTTCATGAACTCATTTTAGGTGAAAATACTCCAGTGTCACTCTCAATAAACCAATCGTTTAATAGAATGTCATTAATTAGTCTGATGCTGATGTCTATTAAAATTAAGAATGAAACACTGAAGGCAAACAATTTCGATTAGTTTTAAGCAAAATTAGTTAACGCTTAAACAAGTTTGTTTAATAAAAACTTAAATATGTTTTTTTCCAAGTGAAAAGTATATATTTGTACCTTTTCATTAACAAATGTTTTAAAACAGAACAATAAAGTAAAAAGCTTGTAGATGACACGGGTGTGTGGAGTTAATGCAACTTAGAAAATATCATTTCTGTGGATTGTGCTGCAGTTATGTCCCCTGAATAAAGGTACTGAGCTGTACCCTTCAGGGGTCACTCCAGTGACAAGAGGGGTACTGCCCCAGTGACTGTTTATTACCTTTATTTCTGAGAGTGCCTCTGCACTGTTATTAGATATGAACTCACCAGTTGTCAAAGGTAGGTGTCTTGAGGTATTGCCTCACCTCCTCAGAGACCTCCAGAGTACTGTGTGAAGATGATTTTGATCATTTTTATTGATTTAACCACATTGTCATGTGCAGCGATTGACTGTCAGAGTGTCCGGCTCACCTCATCTGGAGGAACTTTTCCTTGACGTGTTCGCACTCCTCACGTGTCTTGCGCAGTGTTCTCTTATGATAGAATGGTGAGGGCTTGTGGGTTCCCTCCGAGAGTTCTTTAAACAGACCCAGCCAGCTCAGGTGCTCTACGCTCTAGAAGCATAACAGAAGCATAAACTCACTGGACAATGCCACACTCATTAAGCTAAACTCATTGAGGTGTCCTTGAGCAAGGTACCTAACCCCCAACTGCTCCCTGGGTGCTGAGGATAGGGCTGCCCACCGCTCTGGGCAAATGTGCACACTGCCCCCTAGAGTGTGTGTGCTCACTAGTGTGTATGTGGTGTTTCACTAAATGGATGGGTAAAATGCAGAGATGAAAAGTTCCCTGTTGTGGGGCTAATAAGAGTCTCTTAATATGTGTATAGGTCTGTTTACCTCTAGCTTTTCTCTGAATGACTCCACTTGTCTCTTCATCTCATAAACAATGGCTGGTGTCTCACCAGCTTCAATAAGAATCTTCTTCTCTAGGCTTTGTAACCTGGTTGAGAAAGTGTTATGAATGTATACAAAAACATATGTCTCAAAAAAGAAAATGTGGTGAGTTTTTAACAATGCCTACCTTTTCTCCATGGAGGACAGATCAAAGCCCAAGGCCACTGCTAGCTCTGTACCTAAAACAGAGCACAGCTGTAGAGTTTACCATTCTCCTTACAATTCATCTACCTTATAATCCCATTATTCCGTACAATCATTCACAATCGCATGATCTACCATCTACTAGCCGTGCAGTACGTAAAGAATGGCTACTTCTCTAGTCCACCAGCCCGTCTGTGGCCTGTCCCTGGTTTTAAGGCAGAGAATACCTAATGGCTCACTGTTGCAGTCTGCAGCGACCACCTCCAGCTTGTAGCAGGAGTGAGGGCTGTTGGGGGTCAGCTGAGGGGAGATGTTGATGATGTTGCCTTTGGGGTTGTAGAGCTTTAGGATGTCATGAGGACCAGCTTCAGCTGCTGAGCGGAACAGATCTGTAAGAGAAGTGTGCGCACATGCAAACACTTGTGTTTGTACAACGTTTTTGTTGCAGCTGTAAGAAAACCCCATCTCCAAGAAGCACAGGATCCCAGCCCTGGTCCTGGAGGTCCACCGCCTGTCCTCCACACTGTAGTGTTTTCTTGCTCTAATACACTCACTTCAACTCAGTGGCTCACTAGTGCATGTCAGAATTAGGTTTTATTGATTTTTAGCCCCGTGTCAAGAAAAGTCTAGATTCATCTGATAAATAATACAAAAATTATTTAAGTTGCTCTTGTGTTATTGTTTTGCTCTCCGGTGTCGAGCAGAGGAGGATGGGTTTCCCATTTGAGTCTAAGTTCCTCTCAAGGTTTCTTCCTCTTGCTTTTAGGGAGTTTTTCCTTGCCACTGTCGCCTCTGGGCTGCTAACGGGGGCTCGGACCCGGATTTTTCTGCAAAGCTGCTTTGCAACAATGCCTGTTGTAAAAAGCGCTATATACATAAACCTTGACTAAAATTTCATATTTTAGACACGTCATGTGATCAACCTGTAAACAGTTTTCCTAATTTGTGCTCTGGCAAACATAAGAAAGAAAACTTTGAATTTTAGATGTAGACATGATGTTTTTATTTCGAGTAATTCTGCAGCATTTCTATCAGTCCATTCACATGATGTTAAAATAGTATTATTTTGTTTCATTTTAACCCGTCAGCTCAGGTTTCATAATTTGTTATGTTGTGATTCTCACCCTCAACATTATGTGACTCTTTTCATGAGCAGAACAGGATGAAAAATAGCACATGCTTGACGCAGAGCTTGGCACTTGAGCAGTGCTCTGTCAACACCACCTGTGGCCCATTCTCTTCAACTGGAGCACACACACACACACACACACATGATCATGCCCCCCCACACACACCACCACCACCACCACCACTTTTATTTACACCAACATCTTTCCTTCATAGCATAACTCATCAATTTCACTGATGCAAACAAATACCGTCTCCCTGACCCGACGCTCATCAGACACCTATGCCTACAGACTGCGTCCTATACTATCAGTATGTGGTATGAGGTCATACATGCTTTCTATCTTTCATGCTGCGCTGATCATTCATGTCAAGGGACCACCATCATAACAGCATATTCACAGCTGGGGGGTTTCCTCATCATCTTCATTCATCTGGACTGATTGTAACAGACTGACTGAAGGGGTCTGGTTATTGACCGAAGCCTCATTTCTACCACATTCACTTCTGAGCTGAGGACATCAGTGAGAGCTCGATATAAAAAAAGATCTAAAAAGTGAAGCCTATGTTGACGTTGCTGTGGATGAATGAAATGTCGCTCCTACGTTCTATATTATTTTTTCTTTACTTGAGTGAAATGGCTCTGAATGAAATCCTGGTAAATGTCCTGTTCAGGTTTTTCAGTCTATTATGAAGCCCTAATGTCTAACTAAGAACAAATACCAATGGCATAATCTGTATACACAGTATGGTGCAAAAGTTTTATCCACTCAGGAAAATTATATTTAAAATAGTTTTTTATCTGGGCAGTTAAAATGGATAAATAACACTTATTTATACGATTTTTGACTTTAGGTATGTTAATGTGTTTCTGAACCATTTCCAAGCTTCTCCTCATGGAAGCCCAGTATTAACTGTAGTTATCAGTTGATAACTGGTTTGGCTGATCAATGCTTCATTATATTAAATTAGATATAATAATAGATATAATAATAGATATAATCTGCGCTGCCCTCAGGTCCTCTGACAGGCTGTTCCTGTGGTGAGGGCCAGATATGCTAAAAGCCACCTCTCCATATGTCTCTGTCTCTGCCCTGGGACTGTGATTAGATTAGAGGAGCTGAGGGATCTGATTGGTTCATGGAACTGAATCATGTCCAACATATATTTGGGGGCTTGTTCATGAATAGATTAAAAAAAACGGATAGAAGTGTTTTAAAATCGATTCTGATCTCAAAGGGTAACACGTGGAGGGTCTTTATGATGGGAACAATGTGGGTGCTCTTATGGGTTTTGGTGAGGACATGTTTCTTAAGGAAACCTGAGAGAAGAGCATTACAGTAGCCAGTACCCTCTCAATATTTCTAAGACGAGAAAAGGCACTAGTAACGTTTTTCATATGGATTTCAAAATTGAAATCTGGGTCTAAAAACAGCCCAAGATGTTTAACAAAAGGCCTATAATTTTTCTATTAAAAGATTTCTAAATGGGAGAGAGTTTCTCTCTCTGCACTCTGGACCCAATGGCTAGGGGCATCCAGGAGAAATGTGGAACCAAACTTAAATTTTTCTAACCAGGGCAAGAATTTTCGTTCCTTATAATGTTCATTTGTATTTATTCACATATAAACACATTTGCTGCAGAGTTAAGTGGTTTTAAACAGTTTTCCCAGGTGACTAAGACCTTATTACACCAAAGAGCAACAAAACGAAACGTGACAGCAGATCAAACTTCTCCTTACCTTTGACATCTTGTGCAGGACAGTCAACGGGGAACTCCGCCTGCTCAGGTCTTCCATTCACTGTGAAATAAATAATTTTAGTTTCCATGCCAGACGTTGACTCTCCCACACTCTCCACAGCTGAATGAGCTGTTTACAGAGTGACATCTGTTTAACACAGTGCCACTCCACAACTCCTCCTCCTCCTCTTCTGCCCCTCCTCTTCCACTCTCATCTCTCTGTCCTTCCTTATTCAGCCTATGCTCTTTGGTCCATATTCTACAAATCATTACAGAGCTCTGGGCTGGCAGTCTGCTCTTCACTTCAGTGTGCTGTTGGTAACGATCATTTAAACATCTGTGCTGTCAGTTAAAAGGATGAAACTCATCTGACGTCACAATCTTAAGCTTTTACGATCTATACAGTGCACAGTGGGGTGTGGTGTGTATATATACACTCACTAGGCATGCCATGTATCTACACTCATTGTCCATTTTTTCAAGTCGTAGGCAGAAGTTTGGGTACCCCTAGTCAAATGACATTTTGTTGATTTTCTGTTAGGGGTGGACAGTGTGACGATGCTTTATTGTCATCGTGATAAACTGTGTAATCTGAGCATGTTGTGGATATCAGCAGCACCTAAAGGACACTGACTATTATTATTATTATTATTATTATTTTAACAAATTAATTAATTAATAACATTTTTTGTCTGTTCCAACTCATCAACCTGCAGAGACATGAAATAAAATTATGCATATCATGTATTATTAATGCACAGTTATTTGCTGAATTTAGCATAATTAGACAAACAAAAATGAAGCATAAATCTTCAGAAAAAGGCTATATTTAAGAATGTTTATAGGCTTAAAATTATATATATATATATATATATATATATATATATATATATATATATATATGTCATATTTTCTTCTTCTTCTTCTTCTTCTTCTTATTATTATTATTATTATTGTTATTAAATTATTGTTGCAGTTGTTACTATGCCTATTTACCTTGCTAAGCTTTTTAATTCTGTTCAATAATGCTCCATATCAGAGAGCGGTCACCAACACTTCGTCTAGTTCAAACCTTCATCTAAAATACTACACCCCAAATATAACACCCCTGATCCAGCCAAGTTAATTAGCTGGAGCAGGTGTGGCAGACTGTGGTTGAAAACTATTGGAAAACTATTGGAAATGATCATATGCAGAAAGTAGTACATAGAACATATGATAAATGGGGAGTTAAGACACATGGAAAGTGTATCTTGTTCAAAAGGAAAAAAATATTTTAAAATAAATAGGGTTTCAATTCCTAAAAAATGCATTTGTATGGTTTACGTTGATTTCAAAATGGGGAGTTTATCTGCTTACTACAGTTTTATTGTTGACTATTTCATTGAATGACCTTCAGAGTCTTGATTGATATGTGGGTATTATTAATGCGAGAACGGCAAATGTGGTGAAATACTGTAAACTCCACTCCAGAAGGAGTCGCTGTACTTCACTGTAGGATTCGTTTGGGGACTTTTATTGTGGAAAGTCACGCATTTCCAGCCATGTGTCACGCTGCGTTTCCTCGGTGGAGAAACGTGGTTCGTCTCGGCAGCTGCGCGGTGTGTCGGTGTCGTTCTTTAGTCATATTACCGCACTGTGTTTGACTTATTTTAACAATGACGGAGGGCAAGAAGTCCTCGAAGTCGAGCCAGAAGCTGCTCGCCCTGAACCCTAGTGAGGACGCCGAGTTCCAGAAGAAAGTGCAGCAAGTGAAGAAGAAGGAAAGCCGTCCCGCCTCGGTGAGTGGAGGTCCACCGCGGAGCGTCCAGGGCTCAGAAGGAGCGATGCGAGCTGCGCTTTATGGGTTTAAAGTGTTAACCTGCTCTGTTTTTGCCATCAAGTACACAAGGCTGAAGTCAGTTTCTTATTCGACAGCTCCTTGTTCGAATTTTCCAGTTCCACCTTAAATGTTGTAGCAGTTACGGTCTGGCGTCTGAGGCCTCAGTGTAATTACTGCGCCATTTTTGTACATGTTGTTTGATGTTCGTTAAGTACTGTCGATATTCAGAATGAGCTCAGAATTGAGTTTACTGTGGTAGCAATCGAAATGTATGTAGAACGTAGAAATTTTGGATGTAACACTAAATCCTGACTCTAGTTTACTTGGTAGTATGGCAAAAATATAACGGTACTTGCTGGCGTTTTCATAATACACAATAGGTATGATATTTGATTTTTTAAATGCTATCAAACTTAAGTACAGTGTTAAACATTTAACATACTGCGGTACACTTAAATCTAGTTTAAAAGGCTTATTTATAGGTTTATAAAGAAGCATGTTGTGATATGATGTTCTTATAGTTCTAATTATGTCTATAATATGTTCAGGTTAAATTATTGTCATATTGCCCAGCCCTAATTGGCAGTACATTTGTCATCTTGGTTGTCTGTGCTTCACACTGTGTTTCTATGTTTTGCATTTCCTTTCTCTCCATGTTTCCTCTCAGACCCTGAAGCCAGGAGTGGTGTATGTGGGCCACCTTCCCCAAACCTTGGCTGAACCGCAGCTCGAAGCTTATTTCTCACAGTTTGGCAAAGTAAACCGGTTAAGACTGTCCAGAAGTAAAAAGGTACTTTTTGCTGTAGCAGTCAGTGTTGTCCTGTAGAGGTTTGGTAAATGGCACAATCTGAAAATTACCTTTAGCATGACCCTTGCTGTGGGTAAGATAATTGTGCCTACAGTGAAGTGGTACATTTAAGCTTATTGCCAACTTGATTTAGCTGTGCAATGAAACCCATGTGCCTACAAGAAGTGTAAATGTTTTGTAGTTGTCTCATGATAAACGGCAGCTTGTTTCTGTGGATTGATTTCTCCTTCATTCACAGACTGGCCGAGGTAAAGGTTATGCCTTTGTGGAATTTGACTGTGATGAGGTAGCCACGATTGTGGCTGAGACCATGAACAACTACCTTATGGGAGAGAGGCTGATCAAATGTGAGTGTGTGTATATATATTTTTTTTTTTATTGTTACAGTTGTGCAGGGAAAATGTGTTGCTAAAATCACTTTTTGATGCGTGTAGGTGAAGTGGTTCCTCCTGAGAAGGTTCATGAAAAGCTCTTTGTTGGTTCTCGGAAGATGTTTTCAAAGCCCAAGCGGCCTGCGGTCACTCGTTATAATAGAGATCATGACCCAGAACAGATGAAGACACTTACTGGAAGGCTTCTACGCAAAGAAAACAAGCTTCGAAAGAGACTGGCAGATAAAGGCATCGACTACGATTTTCCAGGCTTTGTAAGTAGAATTCTGTTGTTTCAAATTATATTCTGAATTGTTCTTTGGGTTTTGGATAAATTAAATAATTCTGCAATCATTTCTCAGGCAGCTCAGGTTCCAGCAAAGAAAGCTCAGCCAAGTGCTGACACATCAGTCTGCAGTGAGGTAAGCTGTTTCAGCATGCAGGTGGTGTTTTGTTTCTCTGTTTCAGCTTGAAAATGCCCTACATTCAGGGTGTAGTCTCCTAGCATCTGATCTCAGAATGTTATTGAAAGTTTTTTTTTTTTTCCTTCTTTTTTCTACAGTCTGGGATTAGTTTGGGGAGAGTTTAGTTTTATTAAAGTCTGTTGTCCTTCTGAAAAGGCAATAATGAAGAAGGGAATCGTCTAGTAAAATCAGTAAGAACGCCCCCTGCTGGAAGCTTACAGACATAAGCAATCTAAACTTCCTCATAGAACTATATAATCAAGTGCATGTCTACATGGGTTGTCTTAGAGACCTGACAGTTCAAACAGTATTTAGTTTACATTACAATACATTTAGCAGACGCTTTTATCCAAAGCGACTTACAAATAGTAAGTAATTTAGTGTTGATACAAAAAGGTTTTACGACAATTTACTTTTCATATACATTTCTGTACAAATATAGTTAAATGAATCCTTGACCCAGTATGAATTCTAAGGCAGCCATACATGAGCTCTCCACATATAAAGTAACTGACTGTAAACAGACTCCGTCACAATTGCACTTCTTGAAATGTACGTTTTTAGAGAATCTTTAATGTATTTGCGTTTATAGTCTATTTTAAAGATATTTCTGAGTAATGTTACACAAGCCCCTGTGTGTTTGGTGAAGCCACCTACGCATGATGACACTGGTACTTGTGAAGTCTACTGCCCAACCTGAAAAAAGAATCTACCAGAAACACTGCAGGCTCGTCAAAAAAGTTGTAGAGATTTGTACATCATTGGAATGGCAGCAGCTGCTGAGATGTGGGAGATGCGGAATAACACATTTCTAGGCACAGTCTGAAAATTACTCCAGTTGTTCATGTTTTCTGGAGTAAGATAACTGTGCCAACATAAAATTGGTACATTTAAGCTTATTGTCAGCAAATGTAGCTGCACAGTGAAACCCATGTGCCAACATGCCAGTGAAATTAAAGACCTACTCATGAATCAGTGCAGAGTTCCCATTGATTAAGTCTTTAGTAATTTAAGCTCATAAAATAATAATGTAGTAAATTATTTTCTGTTTTAGAGGTATAAAATATTAAGCTGATGGTTTAAGACCAGGTTGGAAAGTCATTGTGTATATTGAAGGGGAGTCCTTTGGAGTTTAAAACAAAAATTGTGTAATGGTTACAATGTAAACAGAATCATTAAGTGGTATGATATGAAATATTCTATCATAGAGAAATTTGCCATGTCAGAATTCTTCAGTGGTGGTGATAGGAATCAGCCAGCTGAAGAGTTCAATGCCTCCAAATGTTCCCTCACAGAAAGTTACTACATGAAACGGTTATAAATTTGCTACCTGATGCCTGAGTTTTTACCGTACTTTTTCAAAATCCTATAAACTCATGGTAGAGAAGTGTGTATTTCTGGGTAGTAAATAAATGGTTTTGTTTGCTTTGCATACATCATGAACTCCTGGTTCTTCTCATCACCACTGCAAAGAAATCAGCCAGAAATTAGTACGGTTTTATACAATAAACCATTTCATGCCAAACCACTTTAAATCATTTTCATCTTGGTGACTGAATTCTGCAGAATGAGTGAAATTGCCCCTAAAGTAATTCAGAATAGTTTGCTAGCCAATGGTGGTCCTGTGTTTCAGAAAAAGTAAACATTAAAACATGTGTTTGAGTTAGTGTGCTCTCATGGTGAAAATTGTTGTATTAATTTTCCTGTTTTGAGGTCATAAAGATATTTACAAATATTGACTAGACCAGTGCTGTCTAATGATTCAGCTGTGGTTTGTAGGACACCACACCTGTGTGCACCCCTTCAGTCCTGGAGAAGAGACGGTCAATGAAAGTAGATGACGATGATGATGAGGTTATCATCAAAATGCAGCCTATATCAGACAACAGTGAAGACGATGAAGATTGTGAAGACACTGTGGAGGAGAAAGAATCGGAGGATGAAGAATAACAGCCAGAAAAATACAAAGGATCACATGGTGTGAAGGCTTGAACCTCCTGAGCTACAGAGTCTTGATTTTGTATATAGAACTTTCTCAGTTCATCGGGCAGATGTACAGGAGAGAAACACACGGCTGATGGCCTCGTTGTTCTAACCTGAGGAACTGTTTCAGCATTTGTGTTTAATTGAAACATTTTTATGTGGATGTTTTATCTGTGGCCATGTCTTGACTGTGGTTTAGCATGTCAGTTGCTTTGTTAAAGCAGACAAGCAGACTTTGAACATGTCAGATTAACCATAGAACCATACAGAAAACTGTACGTACCACCTGTTTAAAAGGGGGTGTTTTTTTTTTTGTTTTGTTTTCTCCCCCCTTCCCCTGAAGCGGTGTTGATGCTTTACAGCAGAGGAAAGTGTGGAGCAAACACCAGTGCTACACAACAGTACCTGCTAGAAAACAGAAGAAATAAGTTGTGGCTGGGTGTCGGATGGGTAATATATGATGTGATAAATTGTCATATGCTTTCCTGAGCATATCATGGATAGCTTCAGGTTGTTGCACATAACCACATGGAACAACCATCATAAAGCATAATGTATATTGGTTTCAATATGTGGACAAATAAAGAAAACTCTTGTACCTAAAGCTGAAATATTCAAGTTTTGGGGGTTTGGAGACCCCTCTCTTGGAAACACGTAACTACATGCCATTTGTGGAGTAACATTTTTGTAATATTGGTTGGTTGTAGCTCTGACCCTGTCTGAGTCTGGGAACCTGAGTGTGTTGGGTGTTTTGTCAGAACTTTAAGGATGTGTATTATCTACTGTTGTGAAGGCATCTTCAACAGTATAGTGTTGGTTTTGTATTTGAGACCTGAACACTGGGCCAGCCTTTTTTTGAGCCTGAACGTCTGACGTTAATACATAAAGACAGACATGTGACTGTCCAAAAATCTAAATCGATCCAACACCGCTGACATTTCAGGATGACTGGCATCAGCGAGCATGTTATGGTTTTTCCCTCCTGACTCAGTATGTACACTCAAACAGAAAATAGTACGCAGTGCAGCTTTAATTATATCCCCACGTTATTTTGATAGAAATTTTAAATGTTATGTATGATTTGCCCACCCTTAGTCGTGACTTTCTGTAGCCCTGTGCTGCTGTGTGTATGAATGCACTTTAACAATGTGGGAAAATGTCTTCAGTTTGGGCTTCAGTAAGAAGAAAAAATAAAGGTGAGGAAAAGACATCCCTAGTAACCAGGGTTGGGATGGCTACTGAAAAATTAGTGGTGGCTACTTTGTAGCTACTTTCTCCAAATGTGTAGCTAGCTACAAGTAGTGGTTGACAAAGTTTGATTGTTGGTTACACTTTTTGGTGATCTTGCATATTTGCAGCTTTTAAATTGTTTTTCTGGCACAGGATTAATCATTCCAGGTTTTTTCTAACAAAAATAACTGAATACAAACCAGAGAATTTTGTGCAGAACATTGTCAACTGTTGAAATAAAGCTGCTCCAATTTAAACATTTCAGTAAGATACACTGGTGATGACTTTACGTCCGCCTCCTTGTTTCTACACTCAGTGTCCATTTTATCAGCTCCACTTACTACACAGGTGCACTTTGTAGTTCTACAGTTACAGACTATAGTCCATCTGTTTCTCTGATACTTTTACCCTTTTACTCTGGTAATCAGTGCTCAGGACCCCCATGGAGAGCAGGTACTATTTGGGTGGTGGGTCATTCTCAGCACTGCAGTAACACTGACGTGGTGGTGGCGTGTTAGTTTGTGTTGCACTAGTCTGAGTGGATCAGACACAGCGGTGCTGCTGGAGTTTTAAACACCTCACTGTCACTGCTGGACTGAGAATAGTCCACCAACCAAAAATATCCAGCCAACAGCGTCCTGTGACCACTGATGAAGGTCTAGAGGATGATTAGCTCACACTGTACAGCAAGAGATGAGATGTCATCTCTCTCTTTACATCTACAGGGTGAACAGACAGGTGTGTCTCATAGAGTGGACAGTGAGTGGACACAGTGTTTAAAAATGACCGTAGAAACGAGGTGGTCATAACGTTATGTCTGATTGGTGTAAATACAGACATGCACATTCAGTCTTTATTAAACTTCAACACTTTAGCCTCAGAATCCTCACCAGTGACTCTGACTCTGAGGTGAGAATCAGGCCTGAGTCATCTCTCCACAGCAGAACTAGGTTTCTAGATAAAATAATGATCCTCTTTTGCTGTTAAATCGTTATAAACACAGTTTACACAGTAACTGGTCTTAAAAACCGCTAATTCACCGAGTTTAAACGCTGAAGACTGACGCGCAGACTGCTGGTCACAACAGCTCAGAGAACGAAGAGAATCGATAACTTGGAGATGAACGGATTCACATAATTTACTTTTATAAATCACTGGTTTCCTGATGCGTTTAATCTGCAGCAACTCGAGAAAATGAAGTCAGCTTCTCATTCACATTCTCCCGCTCCACCTTAAAGGCCGCAGCAGGACAACCTGGCGCCTAAGGCACCATTTAAGGTGGAACGGGACAATTCGGATGAGAAGCGACTTCAACCTCGTAAAAAATCAAACATTGAGCGACATTTTACAAGAATCCCGCGGAGAGGATTCCTGAGATGTGAGAAAAGCGGCTACAGCTGAGCGGAAGGTGAAAGCAGAGCAAAGTGAGTTCGGGTTTGTGTGGCTCGTCTCAGCTCCGCTCACAGTGAGACACACTTACAGCCAGGAGGCTGCGACGGGCGGAGAAGTGGCTCCCAGGGAGGCTTCATTAGTGCTGGAAGGACAAAACGGCTTCTCTTAACATTTCGGTTGCGACCCCTGAGTTAAGCCTACTTAGCTAGGGGTGGTCAGGTGTGCTCGAGCTGTCCGCGGCTCAGTCATTACTGCACAGTCGCCGCCAGCCCAGTGAACGACCGCGGTCTGTGGTCCACTTCGCGCGGATTGACTGAAGCCTGAAGCGGAGATTTTCTCCATAGCCGCGCGGGCGCTGCAGCTGCTAGCCACATTTCAGACAGCTGTAGCGGCTGCAGCTACTAGGTACTGATATTTGTAGTAGCGCGCTACTTCGCTGCTCCCCGTCCCGGCTAGTAACAAGGTTTTGGCACAGCTGAAAAAATGGACTGCAAGGAGAACAGGCTGTAAAACAGGCTTGTCAAAGTCAAGCGAGGTGTTTCACAAAGCGGGATTCCTCAGACTGATAAGTCTGTGCAGTAGGAGATCTTAAGAACACTCCTCGGGGACAATACTCACACTTTAGATTAAGTGATCCAGTTTACTGAGAAACCCCTTCCAGTTTTGTGGACCCCCGGTCTCAGCACTGTGTGAATACAACACAGTGATGACCCACCCGCAGGTTAGTGAGTAAGCATACAGAGGGGCTTTCCACACGTGAGGCTGCTCTTCATTATACTTTCATTTCATTTCTTAAACATCTAACAATTAACCCTCCTATTATGTTACGGGTCAAATTGACCCGTTTCAAGGTTTGAAGATCTAGGAAAAATAGTTAAAAGTATTTTTTCAGCATCAAACTTCTTCTGCTTGCCTTAAATTGTGTAATCAACATATAATATGAAAATGGTTCATCTCACATATTTGTAACCACCCCCTGCATGTTTATATCACATAGATACTGTTCGGGTCAATATGACCCAGCAGTCAAACTGGAGGTAATAGGGTGTCAAAAATGTCAGAGTATTTCTTTCTTTGCAACTGTGAGACATATTTCACCCCAATCACACACACACACACACACACACACACACACACACACACACACACACACACACACACAGAGGTGCAGATGTTATGACTTTTACCTTATAGAAACCATTTATGTTCTCGTGGGTAAACTATACCCACATTCAGTGGACACTAAACAGGGGAGGGGCAAAATATAAAATCCTCTGCATGGGAGTACACCCAACATTACACTCTGTCAAGCAGACCAGACCTTTACAAAATGAGCAGCTGAAGCAAAAGGATGACAGTCCAGGAGGCTCTGGAAGTCATCATTGATCATGACAGTGAAACAGAGGAGGATGTGTCTGAAGACGATGACTATCTTTCGCTAAATTCTGATTCTGATGATTCTGATTTTGAACCAGATGAGGGAATTGTTATTCCTATTCCTCCAAGCAAGACATTCGTGTCAAAAAATGGTGAAATACAGTGGTCTTCATCCACAAATGTGCGTCAGGCAAAACTGTCTGCAGAAAACATAATAAAGACAGTGCCAGGGCCCACTAGGATGGCACTGAGTTGTGTGACTGACATCAAGTCAGCCTTTGAGCTGGTCATGCCAGATTCAATACAAAAAAAATCATTCTGGAAATGGCAAATCTAGAAGGGAGGCGTGTTTTGGGGGAGAAGTGGAAGGAGGGGGTCTATAAGTCGAAGGATGAATTGACAGCCGGTCTGTGGGATGCAGAGACAGGCAGGGCTATATTTTGAGCCACAATGTCTATGGAGACTTTTCATATTTTCTCCAGAGTAATTCGATTTGATAATCGAGAGACAAGGGCTGATAGACCAGAGAGACAAGCTGGCAGCTATTAGGACAGTGTGGGACAAGTGGGTAGAGCAACGTCCACTACTCTACAACCCAAGCCCTAATATCACAGTGGATGAAAGGCTGGTGCCAGGTCTGCAGGCCATCTGACGATGTCAAGACAAACATGACCTGTGTGAAATGTGCAAAATTCATTTGCACAAAGCACAGTGTGATGACATGTCACTCGTGTGCTGTGTAGATAGTAGTACATTTCTGGTTCATAGTGCATGCATGTAAAACTATTGTGTTTTTTATGTTGGCATTTCAAAAGTAATAAAGTAGTGAAACATTAAAAAAAGTTTGAACATGCATTTTTTAAAATGAAAAACGAGTGAATTATCCTAATTGAACCATTACCTGTTACAGGTAAAGAACACCATTGCACTAAATATTGGTAGAATAATTAGTAATGGAGTTAGTAATTAAATATTCACACTGCTTGTTAGGATTTTTTTGGTTTCAGACATCTTTTGGGTAATTAAACATGTACCGGGTCAAATTGACCCGGGAACACCATGGCTGTTCCTGACAAATGAACATAACAGGAGGGTTAATACACGTTGAATTAACGCGAAGTTCAGGTTGCTCAGTAATAAAAGCCCTGGCTAGTGAGGTTGATGTTTGGGTCTGGAGGACTCAACGTGACCGTGTCGTGTGGCCTTGATCGTCGTGGATGGTTAATAATAATCTGAGGTGATTTTAGAAACAAAGGCTAGTGTTGCACTTCTTAAAGTGACCACAAGGAGGTGGTGTGGGGTACCTACTGTCTGGGCTGTTTGACTGGAACTCCCAAGACTATTGAAGGGAAATTCCACCAAGTTTTAGAATTTGGGCATAATTAAGTTGTTCAGACGTGATCGTGGTCATTCGGGGTGGCGCAATGTAAAATAATACAGAAACGTACCGACTCAGAAAGGTTCACAGTCGAAATGTAGCTGTTACAATTACGCTGCCTGATGTTTGACACCTTGTTTGCGCTGTAGTTTGTGCGCTGTAGTTTGTGCGTTGTCGTTTATGCGCTGTATTTTGTGCGCTGTCAGTTGTGCGCTGTAGTTTGTGCGCTGTCGTTTGTGCGTTGTCGTTTATGCGCTGTATTTTGTGCGCTGTCAGTTGTGCGCTGTAGTTTGTGCGCTATAGTT
The DNA here is from genome assembly GCF_015220715.1 of Pygocentrus nattereri. Classification (NCBI taxonomy): domain Eukaryota; kingdom Metazoa; phylum Chordata; class Actinopteri; order Characiformes; family Serrasalmidae; genus Pygocentrus; species Pygocentrus nattereri. Next base: position 29,099,459 of record NC_051216.1, read on the forward strand.
TATGCGCTGTAGTTTATGCGCTGTAGTTTGTGTGCTGTAGTTTGTGTGTTGTAGTTTATGCACTGTAGTTTGTGTGCTGTAGTTTGTGTGCTGTAGTTTGTGCGTTGTCGTTTATGCGCTGTCAGTTGTGCGCTGTCAGTTGTGCGCTGTAGTTTGTGCACTGTAGTTTGTGTGCTGTAGTTTGTGTGTTGTAGTTTATGCACTGTAGTTTGTGTGCTGTAGTTTATGCGCTGTAGTTTGTGCGCTGTAGTTTGTGCTGTAGTTTGTGCGCTATAGTTTATGCGCTGTAGTTTATGCGCTGTAGTTTGTGCGCTATAGTTTATGCGCTGTAGTTTATGCACTGTAGTTTGTGTGCTGTAGTTTGTGTGTTGTAGTTTGTGCGCTGTAGTTGTAGTGGTGTTTATAAAGTTATGGGTTATGAAGTTTGATTATTCCGTTCAGCGCTCAGGAGCGTGCTGTAATCTTTGGCGCATGCGCACACGCAGAGCCCGTCATTGTCCACACAGCGCTGAGAGCGGAGCGGCTCCTCCATGCTGCTCTTGTCTTTCTGTGTCCGAAACCTGTTCAGTTTTCCTTCTTAAACGCTCAGATCTGCAGGTGAGACAACACGCTGTGATTTTCCGACGGCCTCGTGACATGTACGCGTTCAGCGAAAGTGTATTCGAGCTCGTCAGTGAGCTGCCGCTGTGCTGTGTGTGAGCTAACGCTAGCGGGGTTAGCTTTGGGAATAATCAATGAAAACGCCAGTGAGCTGCTGTCAGGTTTGGCTTCAGACCCATATTCATAAAACAACCCTAACGTCGCTGTCGACGTTGTTCTTGTTACTGAGGATGTTATTAACCGTGAACTGTGTTTTATATATGAGTTATATCCATCGGGTTTGGCACAATAGCGTAATAAGTGTTGTAGTGAGGCTCTTAGCCGCTGGCTAACGCTAACAGGACGGTGACAAGACGCACCAGGACACAATGCAGAGACCGCTGTTAGCCTTCTAACGTTCATTTCATGGTTGATGAACAAGCTCAGCTCATGTTTTACTACTCGCCCTTTAGTTAGGTGTCTTCGTTTTGTGCTCTAATCTTTTTCACAGGTCCATTGGTTTAGTTGACTTTTTGTTCTTTCGCTTCATTGTGTTTGTGTTTCCCTGCTTGTTAAAGCTTCTAGACAGTCGAATAGACTTACAGCACAACGAAAACATGGTCAGACGACCAGGTAACAACACTATACATATCATTTAAGCAGGTAAAACCGAATCTAACCGGAAAAAATGGATTTTAGGGTCTGTAATGTGTCAGCACAGAGGTTCAGTTTAAATGACGGCAGGTTAACGCTGCCCTTCTGGATCAGTTTATTTGTATTGTGTGTTTTTAGCCGTAGGTCAACAAATCATTTACTTAGTAGTCAGCTCTATTCGCAGCACCATTCACTGGTTTTTGATGTCGTTAGATTAACGTTAATGCATAAACCGCAGCGGATAATCTCTGCCACTCATGTCTGAAGTCCAGTTTTATGTGATGACCGTGGAGGTGTGGTAGCCTGTGTTAATTTCTGTTTTGCTTGTTAGCTGAGATGTCTTGGCTGTCTCTTTCAATCAAAGTAACAGCTGTTTTGGAAGTGTGGAAGTGGGCCTTAGAGGGTGTGTGGCAGAGATCAGAAGATTAAAATCTGTAAAACTACAATTCAAATGCCATTCTATTCGAGGAGGTGTGCACATTTTAATAAAGACTGCATTCTGTCAGTGATTTTAAGTGAAATTGTCCTTATTTTCCTCCCAATAGTTCCACACAGCAGCAGTGCAAAAGCTGCTATGTGATATTATATTTGAAATATCAAAAGTCATATTATGTATGAAATTAATCATTAATGAGCACAGGCTTGAAGTGACATAGCATAGCCAAACGCAGTGCACACAACTGTATGTCACTCTCTTAGCAAACAGCATGTGTATTAAACTCCACTGACGAGGTAACCTTTCTTTCCGTTCTGTTGATCATAGGCAGTACAACAGCAGAGGACTACTGAATTATGAAGCAGTGTTCCAGCGGACCCTCCCTCTCAAGCTCTAGTTGCCACACTCAATGCTGCTCCCAGGCTTGTCGGTTTTGCTGTTGGTAGCTCTTTGGCTGGGTCTCTCAGAAAGAAGAAAAGGAGAGTTCACAATTCATATCAGCTGTTGTCTGGGCACATATGGTGCATTGCTGCCATTCCCAAGCCTGCATCCCCAAGGCTCAGCCTCTTGCTAGCCTGCGGTGCACATAGGACCTGGCCTCAAATTGGATATTAATACATTTAGTGGGTTTTTTTTTTTTTTGTGTTTGTTTGTTTGGTGTTTGAGGAAGGCGTGGCGTCAGGCAGTAAAGGTCTTTTAGTTTAGTTTTTCACCCCACTGCCTCTGAGGTGGTGGTAGAACAACATACGCCATGGAGCCCAATATGGAGTACTGTTTGGCACAAGTGCTGCAGAAGGATGTGGGCCGAAGGCTGCAGGTGGGTCAGGAGCTCATCGACTACATCAGTGATGGAGACAAGTCCCATGATCTGGAGCAGGACCAGACCGCACTAGATAAAATGGTGGATGGCCTTGCCACCTCCTGGGTCAACTCCAGCAACTTCAAGGTAAGAACACTGTTTATTAAACTCCAGGCTATGGCCTGCAGATAAGCGTTCTGTTTCAGGATTTACAATTATTTTGTTAGGAGGTTGTTTACTGGGCTGAGTTACTTTTGCCAGTAAAGACAATCCAAGAATCGATCCTGCAAGTGCATTCACCTCAGATGGCGCTGGATTTTTGAGGACGCTGTGAATTTGCGCTCATTCGTGTTGACAGGTTCCATGATCAGTCACAAAGCAAGAGCCATCATTGTGTCAGTAACAGTTTAGGGTGGCTTTAGGCTCAGTGATTCATTTATTTTTAATTATCTATTGTTCTTTTTTGCAAGGACTCAGTTTACCTTGCAGGTTTGTCCTTTCAGGATATTTTTGTAAAATAGTAGATAAGCATGTACATGTATTAGAATACAAGGTAATATTTAAGACTGTGGTAGTTTTTATGCTTGAGTGCTAGAATCCATTCTCAGTATGTCTCTTAGCTGAGTGGTCCCTTAGTGCGAAGTCATACTGGCCACAGCATGGTGTTCTAATGTCTGCTGTAATTAATGGAGCTATTGTCTGGGAATTGTGCCAGAATTCGTCTTAGAAACAATGTCAGGGCACTTTCCCTTTGAAACATAGACCAGGCTACACTCTGATGTTGAGTGGCCAGTTTTTTATCCGCCTTAATATTGTGAATCTCAGTATTGTGAGTTCAGTTTTATTGTGTCATTATTAAACGGTTATTTTGTCTCAGGGTCACTTATTTTTTATCTTCATGGCCACTTTATCCAGCCCTCAGGCCAGACAGTCAAACAATCAGTCCTCTACAACCATTCCCTTACTTCTTTCTGAAAGCATCCAACAGCGTTGTTTTTATCATATGATGAAAGCACTAGATAACAACCACAATCACTCCCTATAAAGCTGTTCTCATAAGCGGTTGGCCCTTAGAGCTGGTTAAAGGGCTCATGGTCAGCTGAGGCTCTGTTCTTGGCAGGCATTTGAAACAATAATTAGACTGGAAAGCAATTGATGTAACATGTTTCATTCATTTCTCTGCCCTTGTTTAGTCATAATTAACAAAGTCCTGGCCTATGTGAGTACAGAGGGATTTCAGGACTTCAGTCAGGGTCTGATGTAACATCAAGAATGGGCAGTAGCCAGTATTAATGTATAATTTGATATACATTTTCTCCTGTTACCTTATACTTGGAACGATGCTTAATATCTGGGGAATTATTTTCGGAAAGCAGCCTATTGATTTTTAAGCTTAGATTTGGGTCTTCGACAGAAAAGCCATTCATGATTGCTACTGTCTGGCGCTGAATTCATTCAGATTTAATGGCAAAGCTGAGCTGGAAGCATGTCTTGGCATAGACCTGCAGTTAACGAGGTGCAAACTAAGTTGTACGACACGTTGTTTGTAACACCTACGTAGATCAAACTTCACAAAATGCAGCATGCCAGTTTGTTATACTTTTCTTGTAATGTTGTATTAACCTTGTACAGTCAAAGCAACAAATTCTGGGGAGAAAACTGTAGAAGAAGCACCTCATAAACTCATGGAGTGTGATGTTGACAACACTGGATCCTGGTCATTTAGAGACATTTTAGCACTTTTGCTTGCTTTTTGAAATGGTATTGTTCTTTGGAGACACTTCTTGCTGTGCCCAGTGATGTTGTTTTACTGCTGCAACTATTGAATATTTACATTTTTGAATATTCTAGTGAATGTTACCTTGAATCTACAAATATTTTACAAGAAAAAGAAAAGCAGAAAATATATTTCACGTTATTGATAACTAAAAAATATTTTGTGTTGTTGTTGTTGTTGTTGTTGTTACATTTACATCATTTAGCAGACACTCTTATCCAGAGCAACGTACAAGAAGTGCTTTGTCAATCTAGAGAAAGTATCTTTGCTAGTTACCAATAGCTTAGAGAAAAAGACGGTCCTGAGCTCAGATACTGCTAGAAACAAGATGTCACTGCAGACACCAAGAGAAGAAGAAATAGAGTTGAACGCAGAACTCTGTGCCATTCAATGCAATACAATAACAATAATATACAATACAGTAAACTACAATACACAGTGCAGTACAATAAAAATAAGTGCAGCTTATAATTCAAAGCTCATATAAGTGCTGTGTAAAGAGATGAGTCTTCAGTCTACGTTTGAAGACAGCAAGAGACTCTGCTGTTCGGACAGCCAGTGGTAGTTCATTCCACCACCTGGGCTCCAGTACAGAGAACATTCTCGACGCTCCTCTTCCGTGCACCTTGAAGGATGGCGGGTCAAGCCGAGCTGTACACGAAGCTCGAAGGGCTCGTGGTACAGTTCGAGATTTCACCATTGCCATCAAGTAGGTAGGGGCTGGTCCATTTTTGGCTTTGTAGGCAAGCATTAGGGTTTTAAATCAGATGTGTGCAGCTACAGGAAGCCAGTGAAGGGAGCGCAGCAGTGCGGTGACATGGCTGAACTTGGGCAGATTGAAGACGAGTCGTGCTGCCGCATTCTGGATGAGTTGCAGAGGCTTGATGGTCTGCATGGGAAGACCAGCCAAGAGTGAGTTGCAGTAGTCAAGCCTTGAGATAACAAGAAACTGCACTAGCACCTGGGTGGCCTCTCGGGTGAGGAAGGGTCGGATCCTCCGGATGTTGTACAGGAGATACCTGCATGACCGAGTTAGGTTCGCGATGTGAGTCGAAAACGATAACTGGCTGTCCAGAGTCACACCAAGACTTCTTGCCTTTACAGATAGAACAATCAGGGAGTTCTCGAATTATTATTATTATTATTATTATTATTATTATTATTATTATCATCATCATCATCATTAGTGAATGTGGGGGTGTGACTATAGAAGATGTACTAAACTCAGCTGCTTTTTATACCTGGTGCAGTTTCAATAAGTTTCTTTGGCTGCTCTGGATGGCCAGCTCACTAACCAGCACACTGTTGTTAATTTTCTGAAACAAGTGCAGCAGAGCTACAAATCCAGAGCATCGAACTGCAATTTGAGATCTAATACAGACTGTTAGGAATGGAGTCTGGGCTGCATCCATAGTTGTGTTGTGCATTTTTTTTCTTTATGACTGTTATTTATTTTACTCCTTTATATTCCTCTTCCCAGGCACTTTGGTGTCTGCAGAAATATGCTGCTGAAAGTTCTTTGTATACTGAATGCTCTGTATTCTCCCATGACACTAAACTTGACTTGACTGGCAACACTGGCTTGATTCTCTATCTAAACAAGATTTTCTCTTTTCATCTTTGTTATTGTTGCTGAGGTCTGTCAGCCGTGAATGGTATTGAGGAGTGTATGGCAAAAGGTGACGCTGCAGTGCACTGCACCCGCAGCTAAATGTTCTGCCTTTAAGCAGATTAAAGAGGAAATATGCTGTGCTGGGGGTACTGAGGCTTTCTCTGTCCTTCACTGTGCCACCCTTGGCATCATTGGTATTAGGACGGGCAATGTCTCTGCTGTGGCAGACGGTCATCCAACTCTGCCTTACGGCTCCTTTTGATTCAGTTCAGCTCAGGCTCGAGCTGCATGAGCTGTATTAAAGCATTTATTTTGAGAGTCGACTTATCTGACAACAGCAAATTAACTGTTCAGCCGTCATGCTAAACTCCCTAAATGAAATATGTCCAAATGTGAGATGCTACTCTCACCACTTCCTCAGCTCTTGTCTTTGAACTCAGTATGTCAACTTGAGTATTTACTACTTTCATTACTGTCATATTAGAATACCAATATCTTGGTGATAGGTTAAGGTTGAGGAGCATTTTGTGTTCGGCCTCACATTTGAGAAAATAAAAAAACCCCTGTATACCCATACTTATAGTCTTACAGTGACAATATGGTTGTATTGGCTTGTGGGGAACTTTGCTCCAAGAGCTATCTAGTGTATGGTGAACGTATAGTTGCTCCTAGGGCTGCATGATGTGGATATAAAATGCGGTATGTGATAGTTTTTGTCCTGTTATGATATGAAATGATAAATTATGTTAAACATTATTCAGTGTGTCTTGTATCCTAAGATTGTTAGCAAAGCAGTCAGCATTTCTTGAACAGCTTTTAAGTATGTACAAAAAAGTAAAAAAACATAATTTATAAATAAAATGTAAATAGCTCCTTCAGAAGGATCCTTATGGTGATACAGATTTGTTGTTGTTTCCTTTGCTGGTAGCCACCACTGTTTGGTATTCAAAACGGCTGTCTCATTTAAATAGTTGTACAGATGTTTGTGTGCATCTGTTTCATAAGTGACTGGAGGAGACACTTATTCAGCAAGAGACTGGGGTTCAATTCCCTTTTCAGACATGAATGGCACATGTAAGATTTCACCCTAACGGTGCGTGCGGGTAAAGCCTGCCGTAAGCTGTGATAAAAGCACCTAAAATCTTGGCTTCTTGACTCGGGAGCTCATGATCAAAGAGTTGATTTGCAGTGTTTGTCTGCAACAGCATTATGTGGTGAAAACTATACAGGGTCAACCTGCCCTGATGTAGCCGTTCTGTTATCACAGCTCTTTGCAATGATAAAGTATGGTTAATTGTACAGCTCTAATGGCTACACAGCATTCATAAAATGCGTCTTCTTTGCTCCTTCACTTTTACTTTACCTTGCCTTCTTATTGTTTGTTTGTGCAATAGGGGAACAACAGGATATTCACGTCTAAGCCAAATCTGTGTATGTCTAGCGGCTCTTTGTCAGTCTTGGAGCAGAGTGTTGATCGTAGCGTGTGCATGCGCAGAACTGTCTCATGACCCATGGCTGATCAGTGTGTGACGAGTGTGGAGCCAGGCTGGCAGCAGGAGAGCGCCATGATGCAAGTGATGCAGGAGGCAGGGGAGGATGGGATGCTTAGGCAGTGGAAGAAAAGTGTTAGTGGCTGCTGCACCGTGTGGCTTGGAATGTGCATAGTAGTTAATGCATAATTCACAGAAGTGGCTAACGGATTAATCTGTAAGCCAGTGTTTGATTTGCAGAATGCTTTAAAAATATGACTGTAAACATTGTCTTTAAACAAAAACGGCATATTAATAGGATAAAATGTCTGATCAAAGTAATGACACTCTTTCTGACTTTGCTATGCTGGAAGAGAGACATTCCTTTAAAAAGTGTGTGTGGGGGGGGTTATTCCAAAAGATGTGTAAATAGCTGGAATGCTATATGCATGTCAGTGTTGTTTTTTTTTTTTTGTTTTTTTTCAGTATTTTGTGGATGAAAAATAGTACAAATGTAATGGTCAGTTTTTATTTGTAAGCAAAAGAAAGCAGGAGCATCACAGAAGGCAGGTGGTCATCTCTGTGACAGTCAATGCCTGAATGCTCTAATTAAGCAGCTTAGCCCAGGTAGATACACCTTCCTCATCCTGAAACCTACTGTGGTCATTTACCTGGCCAAGAAAGCTGAAGTTATTGTGCTTCACCAGATCAGAAATTCAGTTGAGCAGTTAAGTGTTAGCTCTGGTGGTTTTGTGTCTCTTGTCTAATTGGTGTGGGCAACATTAAAATGTTTTATCATATTGTGATAAATTATATCACAGCACATCACAGCATGCTTGTCTGAGCAAAATGTGTATATCATTACATGAAGAACACTGACCAACTGCATGTTTAATTTCATATATTGCGTAATAAGTCCTGTTTAACTGGATTTAGTGGAATATTTGCAGAACATTGAATAAAAATCTAAAACCTCATACTGTAGTAAGGAATGTCATTTTAGCTGCAAGTCTCCTTTTTATCAAGCACACTGCATCTAGATATATGATGTACAAAAGTGATACAGTTAAACAAATAGTATGTTCATTATTCTTCGATTCACCACAAATCTGATATCGTTCATCTTTGATACAGTTTGATTGAGGCACATTTCTGTGTCTCAAGCCCCTGTGTTTTTTCCTGAGTGTGCATTGTAAATGTAGTGGTTAAACAGAATCAAAACAATCAGATGGTGCTTTGGCCACAGCAAACTTTAACAGTGTTGCTACATGTAGTTTAATTGCTTTTGGTTTATGCTGTTTTCCTTGCATTAAAAAAAACAAAACAGTGTCATATGTGACCCGCAGTCCAAGAGAGCACAGTAAGTCTCTCTCTCTCTCTCTCTCTCTCTCTCTCTCTCTCTCTCTCTCTCTCTCTCTCTCTCTCTCTCTCTCTCTCTCTCTCTCTCTCTCTCTCTCTCTCTCTCTCTCTCTCTCTCTCTCTCTCTCTCTCTCTCTCTCTCTCTCTGGGTGGCCCTCCTTCTCTCCTCAGCATGAAGCTAGCCAGTGTAGGCATCTGTTAGCTGACTTGGCAATAAGTGTTCTCCTCCAAGTGTGTTGAACTGTCCAATGATGTTGCATTAGTGGTAGTTTGAAAAGTTGTAGTGGCCGTGACTTTGAGGAAGCATGTACAACCCTACACCCTCCTAGAGCTGGTAGTATTGTGTGCTTAGGTGGATTTGAACACGGCTAAAAAAAAACCCCAAAAAACTATCATCAATTTCCTGTTTCCTTGTTTATTGGCGATATAGGCTTGTTAATTGATGCAGCTGTATCACAGACTATTGGACCAGTTTTTTGTTAAACAACATTTATAAAGCTAATTGTAATTATGAGCAGTGGCCATTTTATCATATATTTACCTTTCTTTTAGTGACTTGACATGTCATATCCCAGGTGCCTTAAGTAAAAGAAAATATTTTAATTTTGAGTTGTCTTTTTTTCCAGTCTGTGTCTAAATGGCTTAGGCTGCACTTTGTAGGGATAAACCAATATGAAAGTTATGGGCTGATGCCAGTAATTGATGTTTCTAGTTCTGTATCTGCATATACCATCACATAAAGTGGGTTCAGCAAATTTGATGTGAAAACCCCAATTACAACATGAAGCAACATTCTGTGCAGATCCAAATGGTCTGCTCATCCAAAACATATATATCCGTATATTAAAACTAATCCTAATATGAAACCAGATGCTGTAATCCTAATATCGATCCTAATTTTAGTCAGGTCTCTGAGGATACTAGTATAGCACAGATATCTTGCTGTATCACTACTTCTCTGTGAGGAACACAGACTGGTTTATGCTCTACATCTTTGCTCAACCACTCTTTTCTCCCACTCATGCGGTGTCTGTTCTGTCATTGTGTTCTGTCAAAGCTGCCTATTATTCTGAGCTTCTTAATGAAGTCGGGTTACTGTTGAAAGACCTCCACTGGTTAGGTGCTTGGATGTGATTCTAATGCTGTCTACTTGTAACCATGTAGTTAGGTTCTCATTACAATGCTGCATTATGTGATGGAACTGCTGTATGAAATGTATTTGCTAGGTTCTTTGGAAGACTGTTCATCTAATGATTCCTGAGATTAATATTTAGTACTCTGAGATTACTACTCTTCTTGGCTTTAAACATGTAGTGGAGTTTCTCCTTTGCTGCTTCTCATTTAATGCTGTTTACATACTTAGGTTTGATTAGTAAACAATTGATCACTGTTACAAAATGCCTTGGAGCTGGAATGTGGGCTTGTTGTCATTTTGTTTCACAAAGGAATTACACCAGAGTGATGTAAGCCTTCTCTTGCTCCTTGTTTGAAGCCTGGAATCAGCCTCCAGTTCAATCTAAGTGTTGAATTTATCAATATTGCAAAAAAAATTAGTTTGAAAGGAAGCAGAATGGTTCTTTGGGTTTTTTAAAAAAATGGATGGCATTTTGCTTTACTTTGGTTCAGAAAATTAGGCACTGTCTAATGTGAACTGAATGCCTCCCAGACTTTGCAGTTTTTTTGGCTGCGAGATACGAGAATCCCATCTTTTCTCCCCAAAACTGAAAATAGCATGTTTCCATGAGAGTGCACTCATTTTTTGCTCATTAAACTTTGATAAGGAAACAAAGCTGAATGAAGCGACATATTCTCATCTCAGCATAAGGCCCAGCCATGTTCTGTCAGTCAGCACAGCTGTTGCGTCAGCCCTGTTGTCCTGTCACTGAGAATAACACATTACATTGATGTTAATGAAGTCTTGTATGCAAAGCCTCACTATCAGCCGCTCCTGAGTTTGTAAGGCAGGGAGTGAAAGAACAGCAAAAGTGATGAGGTGTTACCTCTTGCATGGGGAGACTTAGACATGTGTCAGGATCTGTTAATTCATATGTCGCCTGAGCAAAGCTACCACCAAAATGCTTTTCTAGAAATATTATGTCATGACCCCAGTCACTTGTGTGTTCAAGCCAGACACTGAAAGGTATTTCACTCCTGGAGTTGTATGGATTGGGATTTAGTCCAGTACACACAGACATACTATTGAAGAACATAAGAATGTTAATATGCCCTCATAGATTCATTTCCTTTTTGTAACTATTCTCTGCTTGTTTTAGTTCCTGAGACTTGCTTTGAAAAGAGGGGTCTGTGGGCAACTTTCTTCTGACCACACTGTTGCTTGGAGTGAATTGATTGGGATTGAAACTTCACATATTTAAAACTGCAGTTGCAGCTTTACCACAAAATAGCTGTGGCTATTCATGCATGCTCTGCTCAGAAAGGTGGTGCAAGAGCTTGCTATCTCACAGTAGGAGACGCATGCAGTATTAACTTTATTTGGTCAACAAATCTTCTGAGGAGACAACTTACAGCAATTTTCATGTAATAGTGAACTAACAGACACGTATGTAACATCACGTGAGCACCTTTGCACTGGCTCCATGATGTACTTTTTTACAGTCACATATACCTAGGTAGTGAGTAGTGGTCTTGGGTTGATAAGTGTTTCTTCATTGCTTAAGGAGTACAATCATAATTTATAAAGTGTAGCTCCATACTCGAGTGTTTTTCTTTTTCTTTTTAATGACACTAGGTCTGGGCGATAAATCAATAGCGATAAGTATCGCGATATAACTTTTTCTCAATAAAGCGATAAGAAAGGTTTGATATAATATGCTATTCTCACACTTCCACATTCAGCGACATCCTTGGTGATGTTTTCTGCTGCAAGGAAAGCGACACTACTCTGTCACCAGGAGAGGGCGCTCGTCTGAGATTTTCGACATTAATAGAGAGGGAGGGGCAATGAGTAAAAGGATTTGCCAAATATACTTTAGCAGCGTCTGAAACGTATAGTTATACATTCCCTGTTTGAGTGGAGCGAGCGGTGATCTGTTCTCCTGTGACCAAATGTGAATGACAAGTGGCGTAACTGTACTGACCAACAGTGAACTTACCTCTTTCCATACATCCTAACAAGCTTTAGCAGCCTTAAATCATGTCTGCAGTGCTGTTACAGCACCAAACTTATTTGGTGTATTAGTACATTCCCAAGCAATGAAAGTGAAGGAAAGAAGTGGGTTCATGTGAGTTACAGCCCTGATTTAAATGAAACTGAAGAAGCTGTGAGGCATTGGAAAGTGTGAGAGCGCTATCTTTGGCTAACTTGAAGCAGTGCTCGGTCACTCGCACAACACGGCGAATTGATGATACTATAGATCAAACAAGAAACAAAAGCACCGCTTTCAGTTTAAACGTAGCTAAAAAGATTCACATTGCAGTTAGTTAATGCTTTTACACAGTGAGTGTCAGGTGTTTTGCGGTTCGCCCCTCAAACCACTACGACAGAATAGAGAAATCCAATCATCTGCTGGCTGGTGTTTGGATATTGTAATATGCTCTGACATGGATGTGGTAGGAGTGAGGCTGGCTAGGTGGCTGTGTGATCCATCACTGATGTACCGAGCCAGTGGATTTTTGCTGTTTGTGCTAAGCTGACGTTTTTGAGAAACTAAACAGTTTAGCGCTGTGCTTTTCTAGCCGGTAAAAACAGCTCACCAGAAATTTTCTCCCACTGTCCCTCGACAGATTTGTGAAATGTTCCACTGTTTGGTGAGTGTTTGTCAAATTCTGACCATAAAGGATGGTTTACAACAGCAATTAATCACCCAGGAGCAAAAATCAGCCGTCGAATCTGAAAGAAATAATGATCGGACATTCATCGCGATTTGTGTTTACATTGAACAATGAATTTTGTTTATCGTAATAACAATTTTAGCCATATAGGCCAGCTCTAAATGACGCTAGGTTATTGTTGGTTAGTCATTAGAATGTTCTGTTGATTTCCAAGTAATGTGCAGTATTATTTTGTTTTTACAGTGCTTGGGGGGGGGATGGTGGAACAGTGCCTGGTCTTTTCACCAGACACACAGCATCCTACTGTGTTGTTTTGTTTTTTGTGTGTGTTCCGCCTTCCAGCATGGCAGAGAATTCATTGCTGCTTTGAGAAATGTAGGCATTTTATCTCTGATAACAAATTCTGATGATCTGTAAACAGCTTAGACAATAAAATGCCAGAGTGAATGGTCTGAGAGAATGAAATTTAGCAGCACATTCAATACTATCAACTATGACACACAACATTTGGGGGTTTTTTGTAGTTGAAAATTGATTGAATGTGTGATACAGTACAGTTCCTTTAGCTCTAGATTTTGCCAGTCAATTTCAGTCAATGTTCTTACTGCCTGAACAATTTTAGTTATTCATGAACTATTCATGCAATGTTTGTGTCTTTAGCAAGGCAGTTTCACTTGTGCTTGGTTGGTGTGTGTGTTTGTGGTATGTGCATGTTTTTCTGTGTGTGTGTGTGTGTGTGTGTGTGTGTGTGTGTGTGTGTGTGTGTGTGTAATGGTTATTCCTGATTGTATGTCCATACAAACAGCAAGTATATTCTTATGGCAGGTGATGCAGTCTTTGGTGAACTCTGGGGTGGGGGGTGTGTTTGAACCCCAGTCTCTTTACTAACCACAAAATGATCAGTTACTTAAGCTGTCTGCAGTCATTTCCCATGTTCAATTTCACAGTATATAAAGTGAATTGAGTGTGGTGGGTTGAGGTAAATGAAAGTAGATAAAAGAAAACAGTAAATTAATGAATTGACACATTACGGGATGTGTAACAGTCACGTTTTTGTTAGTGTCCAGTGTAGCGTACCAATTTGGCTTGTAATTTAATACATATAACGTAAAAGAAAACACAGATCTTTAATCGCAATTATTTATATGTCCAAGTTTTGTCAGCTAAAATGTAATGATTGTAACAGCCCTCTTATGGAATAAAGTTGTTGTAAATAAAGGGTCATTAGTCATATTTACAACAATGTTCATTGCCTAAATAAAAGGCAAAGGGGAAGTTCAGAACAATTGATCATCGCAGACATGAATGTTTGAAGATTATAACAGACATTCAGGTACCATTTCTTTACTTTATGTCGTGGTTTTCTGAATTGTCTCAAACAGTTTGTGGGTAAGGACATATATTTAGCTTTGGTTATTGTTTTCTAGACCTAGTTGTTGATCAGAAACCCATAGTAGTAGCTATTATGACCATGTCATCTTCAACATTTTTGGTTATTTAAACAAACAATAATTCGAATAACTGCATCATTTCATTTGATTATTTTCATGATTGTTTTCAAAAGAAATTTGTAAGTTTGGTATGTGTTTAATACTATGTAGACCTAAAGTTAAGATGACTTAAACTCCAAATTTGGTCAGGAAAATTACACTTACACATATTCAACCAGCCAAAGCACTCTTTTTGCAAGTGCAGAGTTTGGTTGTCTTACTGAACCCCAGGTTAAGCTCTATGAATGTCACTACCATCTGTGACTAGGAGCTGGTAGGTCATTTTGTGAGAAGGGTAGCATAGTGGTCATGTAGTCCAGATTAGCTATCTAATCTAGGTAAGAAGTGATATGAGTGAAGTCATTACTGAAAAATACAGAAACCCTGAGTTAAATACCACTCTGCCATGTTTCATGCCACTTAACATGTCTAGAGTTCATTCAGAGTTTTGGAATTAATAATAACTATTACATTTAAATAACTTATTACAAAACCTGGAATCTTAATATCGTGTAATCTAAATGTTTTATCAACATTGCAGACACGGTCACGCTATGGAATGAAAATCTTGACTGAGTTGGATTGTTTTTGTTGATACAGGCGCTAGTTCATGTTTAGCTCCTCGTGGTTTGTGCTTGTTTTGAGATAATCATCATCCCTGCAGTGATTGGTCCCATGAGCGCAGGCCATAGCAGCATCGCTCTCATGATGGGATATTGAGTGTATGCCTACTGCTGCACCCAGTGGACTTGGTTGCTTAGCCACATTAGCTTTCTCATACAGCTGAGAAGTAAGAAGTGCCTTTGATGTGCTGGTAACAGACCAGTATGGTAGTGTTAGCATGTTCTCTTATGGGTTTAGGACTGACATCTCATTTTGTTTTCGCACTTTTTATATATATAAAGTCTGAGTGAATTAAAGGCTTTATCCTAGATGGGCTCATGCTGGCATGAGCACTGGGTTTTTAATAGCTCTGGTAGTGAGTGATGTAGTTCAGGGAGCGTCAAAGCCTTGCTGTGTCTGATCCCTGAGGGCTCAGCAGTTTATACTCTCCTCCGAGCTTATCTGGCAGTTCCTGACCCCTAAATCTAACCTGCATTACTCAGCACTGGAATCAGGCCTGTTCACAAGAGCTCTGTGACTACAGACTGCTCAGACAGCCTGTCAGTACAGTCATAACAGTGGCATGCTAAGCAAGTCTGAGTAAATGCTGAAAGTGCTGCTGAATGCAGATTCACACAGTGTGGAAAGGAAGCACTTATGCTGCGGATGAACAGGCTTTTAGGGCAGTTTAAGTTCATAGAATTAAATTGGAAGATGGATAAAAACATATGGGCATGTATGTGTGTTACTTTTGTTTGGCAGCTTCATCCCTAAGGCATTACTTGCTAGTCACTGACTGAGTCATTTTTCTGCTTGTGAACAGCTGTTCAGCAGCATAAGCTTCATGTTACAGCTGCCTTTATTTCCCTCTGCCCCAAGCACTGGTCTGGGATGAACTGAACTGGTAAATGGGCTTTGAACTCACAGCTCATTGACAGGAGTTGAAGCTGATTCACGACTGGACAGACCTCATTCTCTGTGATAGGGCAGGCAACATGGAGACAATAATGATAGCATGGAGAGAACAAGCCTGTGTTTCTGTCCTGTGGCCTTGTCTGGGCCTGTTGATTTCACTCAGCTGTAACTCAGCCCAGCTGTTTTCTCAGCTCATGGAAAATCACTGCAGAGAGTGAGGGACCACAAAGAAAGCAGCATGACTGCCTGCTTGCAAGCAAAGCTGGCCATCTTATCGCTGACAGTTTTTAACACAAGGGAAGATATTGGCCATAGCAGTAGGTGCATATTTAGACGTACTGTATTTTGTTTTGGGGGCAAGGTTCAGTGGGCCCCAGGCAAAAAAGGGTGGAAATTGGTCTGAGTTAGTCACTAGTAGACAACTAACTGAGTCATTACATAGTTATTTAATGAACTAATGAACACAGCATGATTTTGTATAGTTATTGAATTCAGTATGTGGCAGTGTTGTTAGGCTACAGTTTTTGTCAGCAGGGAATCTTGTAGGTTGCATTGCTGTAAGACCAAAAACTGCCTGTTTTGACAAGAAAGTGCTGTGGCATGCAGATTGTCCAACCACAAACTGTTTTGCTAGGCCTTTCACCATAAAAAAATAGCTGAAGATTACAAATAATATATAAATAAATAAGAGACCTTTTATTTGTCCCACAATATGGGAAATTTCACATCTGCAATCTAACCCATTCATGTAGTGAAACACTACATACACGCTAGTGAAGTACTGTCAGCTCTGGAGATCGAACCGGTAACCTTCAGATTGCAAGGCTGGTTCCCTAACCTCCAGCCCACAACTGCCCCAAAATGCCGCGCTCTCCGCTCAGTGTTCTAAGCGGCCTTATTGTTCTAATTCAATGGCAGTACCCGCAATTATATATATATAAATTGCAATTAATACTTAAAGTGGCCAAATATAATTTATCATATGTAGAGTCAAGCAAAACCCACATACTACATGCTAACTTACATATGCAAGAATACATGTGAAAAGTGTTAGCATTTGCTACCCAGAGAACAAATGAGCAAATGTTACAAAGTTAGAACTTTTCTTGGATTTTTGTGATCCATTTTTTTTTTTTGTTTTCTTTTGTTTACATTTATTTGCTTCAACCCAACCAATGCATTTGAGTCACATTCTGATTCTTAGAAAATGATTGAAAATGATTATAGAAACTAGTTGTGGTCATCTTAAATAATGGGCAACAGAAATAAATAAGCTGAAAGATCAGATATACGATAATCCGTACAATAATTGGGACAGAATTTGTTTTTGCTTGATGCGTGGGGCCTGACTATTGTCAACACAGTGCAACAAAATAAGACCCACGTAAAAGATATGTGCTATTCAATGGCACTTGGCCACCAGGAAATGACATGTCAACTTAAGACAAATCTCTTGAATGATATTTACAGAGTGAAGACTTAGTTATGTATTGTTTATGTTCATATACAGAGTATGTAACCAAAAACATGCTCATATTTGCTTTAGCTTCAGAATTCAGTGTCTACAACAGTGTTTGCATATAAAAAAAAATCCTATTATTATGTTTTTATGAAGGCCAAGCTAATGAAGACAGTTACTCCCTCATGTCGTATCTGTTATTCAGCATGGATGTTTACATCTCTACATGCTCTCAAGTTACCAGTTTATCCTGTAATCCTGCACTCATCCTGTTAGTGGAGATATTTGTGCCCTTCAGTAAATCGTGCATTTGTATGAAGTGCTGCAGTAAGGATAGTGTGGATGTAGTATAACTGGCCTGGATACAGTGCTCCAGTGTGGAGTTCATCGCAATAAAGGGGAACATTGCTGTGCTTAGGCCTATCAGGATCATGAAATTGTAGCCAATGAGTAAGTGCCTTATAAATGATTGTAGTTAACAAACAATTGTCCTTTTGTTCGTTGTGTGCCACCGGTGACTAATAAGATATCTTGCTGTCGATGCCTGGTAGCTCCCAAATGATGCAGACACATCTTGAGCTCAAATAAATACGCAGTACTTCTGTCCTCTGATGTTCTAGCACCGGAACTCTGATGTTTTGTTGCTGGACCCTTGATGTGGCTTATTAAAAGTATTTTCTTATTTATTTATATATACATTGTAGAAAGAAATAGCAGCCAACTTAAATAATTGCGCTCAGCTGTGTATGTGTATATATATATATATATATATATATATATATATATATATATATATATATATATATATATATATATATATATATATATATAAAATAAAAACTGTGTACTGAGTGGGAAAATAAGCAAAAAGCAATAGAAACAAAAACTCAGGGGAAGACAATGCAGCTCCTCTCTCAGGCTCTGGTGGAAGTGAGAGATAAAAATAGCGATGAAGAGTGTGGTGAAGTCTGAAAGAGAAAGAAAGCCGCCAGTCGCTCATGAGAGGATGGGTTTGGTCTGCAGGCCAGTGGGACGGGGTTGTACCATCTGTCTGTCTGAGGGGAGGAGGCCACTGGCCATGGCTGGGAGTGGGTTTAATGACTGACAGATCAGCGAAGCAGAGGAAGGCCCTGTTGTCTTGAATGGAAACCGGCACACAGCGAGTGCTGCAGTCCTGCACGCCATATTCCTTCCACTTTAGCTAGAGTCTTACTGGAAAGGTGGATGTTCTGCATGGGTGTGCATGTGTTTGTTATTTATTAACGTGGAGTTATACATGCTAAAACTTAAAGGAGAAGTAAACTTCATTAAAAATTAATGTTATTCAGTTATGAAATTTGTTAATTTTTTTTCTTTGCTTCCTACAAGTCATTCTGTTTTCTTCAGCTGATGTGGCTTGGCTGTCTCCCAGCTTGCTTGCTTTTTTCATCACCGTAATTACTGTAATTCTCTTTTGTCTAAGAACAAAGGATCAGGATTATACCTTCAAGCCCATCTGCTGATATAGCACACATCTCTGAGTGGGTAGTTACAGTGAAGTACTCTGATAGTAGTGTATTAGTAGTAGAAGACTGAAAAGATGCCTTTTAGTGATCTGGGTGAGGCATGGAATGGTGGTCATAATAGAATTAGCATTTTAGATGGCAGCTTCATGGATCCATTTTTGAGTTGTTTATTATTATTATTATTATTATTATTATTATTATTATTATTATTATTATTATTAAATGCTGCAGCCATTTAACAGTTAAGGATTCATCATGTCTTGGAGAGTTTCCATTTGCCCCAGAAGGAGTGACAAAGCTTCATCTTGAACATTCTATTGAAATTAAGAAACAGATATCCTGCCATTCCCGATGGTATTTCCTGGTGTGGCAGCTAGATTAAGGCAGTTAACTGCTGCATATATAAATGAAGTAAAACGTTGATAAAAGGGGAAAAACAGGATGCATTTTACCTATGAATTTCAGAGCCATTATCAATAATAATTGTGAAATTTGTTGTTTGGTGGTCTCAGCTTTAGCTGGTCTGTTCTAATGAAGCTTAAGTACGTGAATCTGTCACACTGATTGGAGCAGTTCTTGAA
Organism: Pygocentrus nattereri; assembly: GCF_015220715.1. NCBI lineage: Eukaryota > Metazoa > Chordata > Actinopteri > Characiformes > Serrasalmidae > Pygocentrus > Pygocentrus nattereri. The sequence continues at coordinate 29,118,489 of NC_051216.1, forward strand.
GCCTTTATAAAACATCCATTCCAAACTCCATTCCAAACTCCATTCTGTCCAAGCTTAAATAATCACACAGTCATTATCTGCTTAATTATCACTTTGATGTAGCTTAAGATTTTTGCAAATAGTAAGCAGTTGAACAGGTCCAAAGTAGTGAATAAACATTTTAAACTGAATCGGTAGGTTGGTGGTATTAAAATGTCAGAGCACATGTTAAGGGAGTAAAACTGCGTGTCTCACCTGATGTGTTTATTTGTGGTAGAATCAAAGTCTTGTACTGCTAATAATGTTACACCAGCAAAGTGATGTACTGCATCAAGATCATATCCAATATAAAAATGCAATACGATCAAGCTGTTGTTGTGTTTTTGAAAATTTCTTGCTAGTGTTCCAAAATATTTAAGTAAAAACAGGCTAGAAATGTAGTAAAGCATGCGTAAGGTCTGTGGCTGTGTAACCATGTGCTCATTAAGAAGTTTATTGTACAATTACTTAGGAATTCCCTTGTTAAAATTTTGAGTGCAGCTAACTCCTTCCTTGCTCCTGTGTTTAGCAGTTCGGGGGACCAACTTTAAATCTGTGACTTTCTCCATTGTTTCTAGTCTTATCTCTGATGCCTATGATTTTCTCCCTACCTGCTTTATGATCATAAATGTACACTGAACGTAAAAATGTGAATTGCCCACAATGCTCTGCCATAGGACTGGGCAATAGGTTGATATTTATTGTTATAGTTATACTTTATATCACAGTATGTCAAAATACACTTTTCTGAACATATGATAAATATCATCAGTAGATAAATAACATTTACTATTAGCATGTTTTATTACAATGAATAGCATAATTATGCATGTTTTATTAGATTTAGTGCAGCACTGTATGTGAAATGTTGAATAAATATTGTAATTTTTTTTGTTTGGGCTATATCGCCCATCCCATCTCTGCCATACTTACTCAGTTTTTGATCAAGTAGTGGGGTGACAGGACCAGAGGCTTATGATGGAATCAGTATTTGTTATTTGCACACATTTTCTGTTCATTTATATTAAACTTTGTTAATTTTTTCTTTGTTTTTTTCCCCCCTAGTTGGCTCTGCTGGGAATGGACATTTTGTCTGCTTTAGTGACAAGATTGCAAGATCGTTTTCGGACCCAAGTTGGAACAGGTACACGAATATGAAATATATATAAGTGTGTGTATACACTCACCGGCCACTTACACCTTGCTAGTAAAAGGTTGGACCCCCTTTTGCCTTCAAAACTGCCTTAATACTTCGTTGCAAACTTTCAACAAGGTGTTGGAAACGTTCCTCAGAGATTTTGGTCCACGTTGACATGACAGCATCACGCAGTTGCTGCAGATTTGTCGGCTGCACATCTATGATGTGAATCTCCCGTTCCACCACATCCTCAAAGGTGCTCTACTGGATTGAGATCTGGTGATTGTGAGGCCACTGGAGAACAGTGAACTCATTGTCATGTTCAAGAAACCAGATCGAAATGATATGAGCTTTGTGACATGGTGCAATGTCCTGCTGGATATAGCCATCAGAAGATGGGTACACTGTGGTCATAAAGGGATGGACATGGTTAGCAACAATACTCAGGTAGGCTGTGGCATTTAAACGATGCTCAGTAGGTACTAAGGGGCCCAAAGTGTGCCAAGAAAATATCCACCACAAATTACACCACCACCACCAGCCTGAACCATTGACACAACGCAGGATGGATCCATGCTTTCATGTTGTTTATGCCAAATTCTGACCCGATCATCTGAATGTCGCAGCTGAAATCGAGACTCATCAGACCAGGCAACATTTTTCCAATCTTCTATTGTCCAATTTCAGTGAGCCCGTGCGAACTGTAGTCTGTTTCCTGGTCTTAGCTGACAGGAGTGGCACCCGGCGTGGTCTTCTGCTGCTGTAGCCCATCTTCTTCAAGGTTCAACGTGTTGTGCGTTCAGAGATGGTATTCTGCATTCCTTGGTTGTAACAAGTGGTTATTTGAGTTACTGTTGTCTTTCTATCATCTGGAACTAGTCTGCCCATTCTCCTCTGACCTCTCGCATCAACAAGGTATTTTCGTCCACACGACTGCCGCTCACTGGATATTTTCTCTTTTTTGGACCATTCTCTGTAAACCCTAGAGATGGTTGTGCGTGAAAATCCCAGTAGATCAGCAGTTTCTGAAATACTCAGACCAGCCCGTCTGGCACCAACAACCATGCCACGTTCAAAGTCACTTAAATCACCTTTCTTGCCCATTCTGATGCTCGGGCTGCACTTCAGCAAGTTTTCTTGACCACCTCTACAAGCCTAAACGCATTGAGTTGTGACCATGTGATTGGCTGATTAGCTATTTGTGTTAACAAGCAACTGAACAGGTGTATCTAGTAAAGTGGCCTGTGTGTGTATGTATATATATGTATGTGTGTATATATGTATGTGTGTATGTATGGATGTATGTATATATACGAATGTGTGTATATATATATATGTATATATACGTATGTGTGTGTGTGTATGTATGTATGTATGTATGTATATATATATATATATATATATATATATATATATATATATATATATATCTGTGTGTGTATGTGTATGTCTGTATACAAGGAGGTATGTCTACTAGATAGTTATTTACATGCTACTTTGTCTAATTGCAGTTTTACCTAGCTTGATTGATCGATTAGGCGATGCCAAAGATCAAGTCAGAGACCAGGACCAGACGCTGCTGCTGAAGATCATGGACCAGACAGCTAACCCCCAGGTAGCCAAAAATATGAATAATGCATGAAAGCATGAATCATGTTTATAAAAGTGTAAAAAAGTGAATTTTCACAGGCATGCATGTATGAGCAGAGAAGCATGTGTTTGAAATCTCTAGCATTTATATACAACCCCAATTCCAGTGAAGTTGGGACGTTGTGTAAAACATAAATAAAAAAAACTGTTGGACTATTTGCTCACGCAGTTGTTCACAAAGTGGTGAACCTCACCCCGTCCTTGCTTGTGAACGACTGAGCCTTTCAGGGATGCTCCCTTTATACCCAGTCATGACACTCACCTGTTTCCAATGAACCTGTTCACCTGTGGAATGTTCCAAACAGGTGTTTTTTGAGCATTCCTCAACTTTCCCAGTCTTTTGTAGCCCCTGTCCCAACTTCTTTGGAACGTGTTGCAGGCATCAAATTCAAAATGAGTGAATATTTGCAAAAAACAAAGTTTATCCATTTGAACATTAAATATCTTGTTTTTGTAGTGTATTCAATTGAATATAGGTTGAAAAGGATTTGCAAATCATTGTATTCTGTTGTTACTTATGTTTTACACAACGTCCATTGTGGGATGTTGCTGCATCACTAACTGACAGTGCACAGTTTTTGGGTTTTGGTCATCTGAAAGAGGAATATCCCAAGAGATTAGTTAAAGAACAGATTTCACTTCATTTATTGGTAATTCTCCAGGCTCAGAGAGGAAGGGGTTGTGAAATCCTTAATAAGATTAGCAGACATTAAATTGAATTAAAGCAAATGCATTTGTCTGATTGTCCTTGCAGTATGTTTGGGACAGAATGCTGGGAGGATTTAAACACAAAAACAACAGGACCAGGGAAGGAGTCTGTCTTTGTCTCATTGCAACACTAAACACGTGAGTCTTTGTAAAAATTCAATTTTAACACATAATATGTAATTATATATATATACTGGCAGAATTTACCACAAAATACATTTAACTTGTTAAAACAAATATTAATACTGATAGCAGGTTGCTGTAATGTTTCTTCATTGGAGGATTCACTAAATCTAAGCCACACATATTATGTGTCTCTTCTATTTCAGATATGGTGCCCAGGGCTTAACCCTTAGCAAAATTGTACCACATATATGTAATCTTCTAGGAGACCCCACAAGTCAGGTATGTTATATTTTATAATGTGCAAGTTTGCTTGAGCATAAGCAAAGGACATCAGCATTCCTTGGTTTAAAATAATGACTGAAAGATTATTATTACTCTCATCATGTAAGATAATCTCCTTCATATGGTCCATTGTTCCCAGAATCTCTCTTAGTCCATGATGCCCCCTGGTGGTTGTTTGAGCTAATAACCCTCAAAATATATCTTAATTTTTTTCAAATTCTTTTAAAAGTATTAAAGATTTGTAACAATCCTGATTGAATTCATTGATTTATTGTCTGATAAGTGCTTTGTACTTCTTAAATATTTGTGTATTAAGAATGTAGTGAATCCTTCCTCTGTGTACTTCCAGGTGAGGGACAGTGCCATGAATTGCCTTGTGGAGATATATAGACATGTTGGAGAGAGGGTCAGAGTGGACCTCAGCAAAAAAGGATTGCCACAATCACGGTGAGAAAGGCCTTTCAATCTGTGCATGCATCGTTTGCTCTCTTTGGTTTCTTTCTGTAAATTTTTCACTTGCATTCATATGAACTACATTCCACATTGCTGCAAAGTCAAATTAAACGCCCTACCACTGAATCATAAACAAAAGGTTTACGTTTAAATCAGGCTTTCATGTAGTTATGGTATATTGAGCCAAGGCGGACTGCATTCAAAATATTTACATTTATGGCATTTTGGCATTTGCATTTATGGCATTTTATTGAAATATTGACTTTTACAGTTCCGTTCAGCAAGAGATTTAATTTCAGCAAACTGGTGTCTTAAAGAATATTTTTTTTAAAATCCTCCTTTTTTTTGCTGTTGTCTTCAGTGGATTAGTGCTAGAAAACAGCTTGATATAGATAATATAGCTTAATAGCTGACATATAGAGCAATGTAATAGGTTATATCGTGCCATGTTAGAGTTAACTTAAACACTTTCATACCTGCTTTGTTTGTTGAGGACCAGTCAAACGTTTTTTTTATTTTAGTGCATACTTGGCTATGCCCCAAACAAGTGAACTTCCAAAAATCTGTCAAAAATCATACATGTTGGTCTGCTTCTGAGAGCCCTGCTGGTTGGAACACTTACATTTTTTCGCATCAAACAGAGAACACTTTTCCTCTTTTTCCTCTTTTGTTCCTGTAGAATAACTGAGTTATTTTCCTCTTAATGCACCCGTTTTAGCATTTGATTCTTGACAGATGCTCATATCATTCTTGCAGCATGAGCTATTGCTAATAAGGGCTGATGAGCAATAGAAGAACATTCCATCCATCCATCCATCCATCCATCCATTTTCTAAGCTGCTTCTCTCTCAGGGTCGCGGGGGGCTGCCGGATCCCAGCAATCATCGGGCGGAAGGCAGAATATTACATTTAAAAATATATTTTGCCACATGAACCATGGGACATATTTTCCATTATTGGGCCAGGCATCAACAGCCTGATTAGTTCTAATCGAATCAGTACAGAATTAAACTAATCGATCATTACGATCAAAACCGCACACTTTTTGAGGCTGATGAAGGTGACAGTGCTTGAATGCATGCATATTTTTCACCGAACAACAAACGCTTATGAAATTGAAATTTCAGCAAAAGCATCCAGTCCAAAATCTGAGCCCTTTGAGAAGTGCTAATTTGAAGCTCGGAACAGAGCCATACATCACAACTTTTGAGTGACTGGGTTTTATTGGCTGCTGTGATCGGCTCCTATCTCACTGGACAGTGGAAAGCGAAGAAGACGCACTCGCAGCCTCTGGTCAACCCTATTTTTCAGTGGCAACTTGTGTGACAGCTGGAGTCTCAAAATAAAACCCGTAGGGACGTGCGAGTCATCTTAATTTCTCATGCTGTTTGGTGTTTGGTAAAGTGTTTGCATGCACTCTTCCTCTCTTAGCTTAATTGAATTAACTCTGTACACCAGAACTGTAATGGTAAGATTAGCTCCTCTACTCTCTGCACTGTACTGAGGAACAGCTGTGTCAGGGCAAACACATGCATACTGAGGAAATCCAGTCAGAGTGATTCATAGCTGCTCTGAGAGCCCTTATTGTGCACTTTGAGATGTAGCTTTTTGACAGGCACTTGTGAGATGTCTGCCACAAGGGACGGGATAATATTTCCTAATATTTTATTATATTAATAAACATATATTGTTTGTTTATTCATATAATAATGTGGTTATTTGTTAAGAAATTGGAGTCATTGATAATATTGATATTTGCCCTCCCTTGTGTGAAATACCCACATACAGATGTGACCCAGTCCAATTTAGACCTTATATTAAACCACTGTATTATTTAATACAGCCCGCTCCATAGTAAATTATGTAACATCACTTTTTTTGAGTGAGACATATTCCATGGTAATTGCGAAACATGTAAATATTGTTTTAAATTGTTTAGCAAGCTATTAAATTGTAACTTGGTCTTCTAGTTCTTTGCCTCGGTTTCTTTTTTCCGCAAGTAGCAGTTCTTGACTTTGAAGCTTTTTCATCTCTTACTTGTCAATCATCATTCATTTGTGTTTACATAGCCATATCATCCAGTTCTAGATAGCTTGCACATTTATGTATTAACCGGTTTATTTTTTTGTTTGTTTGTTTATTTTTACCTGTTTATTTATTTCTGTGGCCTGAGTGTAATGTTTTTCTGTTTAGCTTCTTTTACCCTCCCTTTGAAATTGAGGTCAGCCTGAGGGGAGCATCTGTTCCTCAGATCACATTGTTTGTGTTTATAAGGCTGTGAGAGAGGTTCTTTTAGACCCTGCCTGGGGATGAAAGTGTGATGCTGGAGTGGCTCTGTAATCAATTGTCTGTATCCCAGAATTTTTCCCCATTATCAGGTTAGACAAGGGATGTGAATAAATGTAAACATACTTTTATGGAAGGAGCAAATATCTGTGTTTGAGATTGTTGGTATTATATTGAGTGAGTAGTATAAATATTAGTCCTTTTCAGTGTTTCGCTTTTACTGCAAGATCGGCAGATTTTTCCATTGCGAGTGTGCCTCATTTGTCAAAAGTTTAATGTATGTTAAAATGTTATGTTTTTTGTTTTTCCTGAAAAAAATCCATTGTCCATTGTCTTGTCAATCTCGAATCGTTACATTGTGAGTTACAACAGTGCAACAGAAATCTTCTATGGTGCAGTCTTACTGAAGCTATTTTTAATGCTAATTTTAGATCCATTTAAGAAAGAAGAGCCAATAATTAGATTAGTGGCATTTTCCTGGTGGTCACTCAGTCAACTCCATGCCAACCTGTGTCCATGGTCTCTGGATCCCGTTCTAATCCTTTTACTTTAAGAGATTATTACACAATTAAGAAGGGTTGAATTAAAATGCGTCTGCCCATATGTTCCGTCAGAATCCTGTTTTTGCGTCTAAGCCTGCAAGTAATATGCTATTACTTTGATTTAAAGTGGTTCCAAAGTAAAAGGTTTGGAAGACTTTAAAGGTGCCACAACAGTGGGAATGTGGAGTACGCACATTGAAGATCTTGTCAAATTGACCGTACTGTTTTAGTGTGGTCTAAAGATTAAGGGAGAAATAGATGCTGAATAATCTAATTTGGAGCCACACAGACAATTTGCATAGGTTTAGTCAGGCAAGAAGAAATCTCTTTTTAAAAGCATTAGATTGTATTAGGGTTTAGCAGTCAGCGTTGGTATGTATCCACCTCATTTACATTTAAAGTAAATGAGGCATGTAGTACTGTTCAACAAATGTAAAGTATGGAGAAAAACATGATTTGGACTCAAAAAGGCAAGGACTCACTTCAGTAGTTCTCTATTTGTCAGACTCTGTGTCACTTGGTTGTGAAGACTTTAAGCATTATTGATCTTAGTTGAGAAATTACTTAAAGGGCCCATATCATGGAAAATCGAATTTCTCACTTTTTTGATATACACTACATGGCCGAAAGTACGTGGACACCGCTCCCAGTTGTTATATACTGAAGAGCTCAGTAACCTTAAACATGACACTATCAAAGGATGCCACCTTTTACTGCACGTCAGTTTGGAATATTTCTGCCGTGTTAGATCTGCCCCGGTCAACTGTAAATGTGTGAAATTTAAGCATCAACAAATCAGCCACAAAGCGATAGACGACACAAACTCAGAATGTGGCTGCCGAGTACTGAAGTGTGTAGCATGTTAAAACGAAAAACAAGAAACAAAAAAGGCTATCCTTCACTGTGTCACTCTGTGCAATGTTCCAGACTGCAAAAGCAACATCAGCATAAGAACTGTGTTTTGAGTACAAGCCTAAGATCACTATGCAGCATGCCAAAAATCAGCTGGAGCGATATAAAGCATGGTGCTGCCACACTCCGGAGCAGTGGAAAAGTGTTCTCTGGAGTGTTAAATCACACTTTGCTATCTGGCTGTCTGATGATCTGAGTTTGTTGGAAGCCAGGAGAATGCTGCCTGCCAGAGTGCAGAGTGCCAGCAGTAAAGTTTGGTGGAGGAGGAAGAGTGGAGGCAAAGGGCAGACCAAGTCCACATTAATACCCATGGTTTTGGAATGGAATGTTCACCAAGCTCGTTATAGGTATAATAGTCAGTTGTCACCAACCCTTTTGCCATATAGTTTAAAAAAAGGATTTTAGAATAGTATATTTAACTGTTTTAAATGTACTGTCACTTCCCAGCCCATACAGTCCATAAATGGAAAGTAAGCTACAAATCCAGCCAGTGTGTTTAGAGTGTGTTAGGCTTAGACCTTCCCATGCGCAGTGACGTTATCAGAAGTGTTTTAGCCTTGACTGAGGCATTTCGCAAGACAGCAAATCAGAACAGAAGTCATATCAGACTTGAACACACAGTGACCATAGTCAGCCTGTTTAATTCTTAGTAAGAGAGGTTGGAAAATGTTAAAATTGATCATGTTAAAAATGGATAAAAATTGTTTTTGGTACGTAATACCACACAAATGTATATAAAAATACAACAAATGTAGAAAATAGGCTTTTGGACCCTGCCAGTGTGGCCAGGTGACTTTCTGTCAGTTCATATCCTTTGTTTAGTAGTATAATGCTGAGTGATAATGAAACCTTGGAACCACAGATTATGTATGCTGTAGCTAGTACTCCAATATATATGTTGTGCCTCTTGTATATCAAGCATACCTTGAATGGATGAACTCTTTCACAGCACTTTCTGTGTCAGTCCTTTTATAATAGCATGAATATGTAGGAAAAACCCCCTTTCCACCTCTCTGAACTGAGCGGAAAACCTTTCTAATAATAGTTAAATCCTGCTGTCAGTAAGTCATAGGCGCTGTTCCATCTAGCACGGCAGAATAAGCTTGTAGAGAGTTTTACAGAGATTGGATAGATTCAGCTCTTATACGCAGTGCCCTAGGGAAGTATGTCTGAGTCACTCATCTTTGATTGAGGCATGCTATGAGAGGGTGTAGGAGGAATTTTTCTGGAGGTGTCCAGAATGTGAAATTCTTGCTTTCAGGATGCACACAGAAAAAGGGTTTGCTGCATACTGGGCCTATTTATTCAGGCTTGCATGCCATACCGCTTAATATTTCTCAGCAGTGGCTGCTGACTTTCAACAAGGCTTTGACTGGTTGTCCTTGATGGTGTGATGTTTTATGTTGCCCCCCTTTGCAACTTGTAATCTTCATCATGTGTGAAGTCTAGTGAAGGCTCAACATTTCTGGCAGACAAACTAATCAATGTTAGATTCTGATTTTTTACACTTTTCACTCTATTCTTATACATGCATACAACCTAGCAGCATATAGTTTTAAAATTTTGACTAACTATATAATAAAACTGCACAATACAGTGAGGTAGAAGACTTCATGCAATGTGTGTAATATAGTGCAAAAAAAAAAGTTTTTGTTATATAAAGATTGCTATAGTCACTGACAATTAACGGATGTCTGCCAATTAATTGTGTTTTGTTCTTGATTCATTGGTACTGGTTACAAAGACATGATCCAGTTGAGTAAACGGTGCAAAACAGTTTCCAATATTTTGTTTCTTCTGGGCATATGATGCCCCTTCTTCTCCTCCCCACCTTCCCCTGTGTTTAACTGTATGTAAGCCTGTGTACTACTACCCAGAGTACAGCAGAGTACAGAGTTTTAACTCAAAAGGTCTGCAGAAGCACCACAGCCTCATTCTAAGTTTGATACAGTGATAAAGCAATAACAGGTAAAGCAGGCTCACCTTGGTATACATGTTTTTTGCTGTCAAAAAATGCGTATATGTCTGTTTATACAACACACCTTACACTAACCTCAGTCATTTGGACATCATTCTGAGAATCAGGGGCCGTGACCCTATAAAACAGGCTATTGCTGGCATGCCCTTAAGCTCTGGCACTATAGGTACTAGCAGTTTTTTGAAAAAAAAACTGTTGTTTGGGTAGTGATTGCAGTTCACTGAAATACAGAGAACACATATAAAGGCTCTTCTTTGTTGTGTTTTTGAAGAGGAAATGAACCCATTCTATGTTTTTTTTATTTTCCCCTTTCTTTTTCAGATTGAATGTAATTTTCAGCAGATTTGATGAAGTCCAAAGATCTGGGAACATGATCCTCTCTTCTGGCTCAGGTAAGACTGGGGGGGGGGTGCAAACAGTATGGCTTGTGGCCTGATTGCTTTGTGGCTCATTGGAATAAATATGAGGTTTTAGTTGTCCATGACTTGTGCTTTAGGTATTTATTTTTTGGGGGATGCTGAATTAAACTGCATGCAGGTTTGATCACACAAAGTGAAAACATAAGCTCTCGAAGTCCTGTCTGCAACATGGATCATTAACATGGAATCATACAGGGATTCTTGAATTACAGAACGTTACAGCTTGTCTTTAGGTTTTTGGGCATGGCTTCCATGTGGCATGTAAACAAAGTAAATGTACAGTGTTATTTCTGTGAAGAGATGTGAATGAACACTACTATGGTGTAGTACAGTGAGCTTATGTTGGATATCTAGCTTCCTTACTTATTTCAAGAGAGAGATTAAACACCAGGGTGTTGGCATGGTTTTGTGTTTCTTTTTCTTACCAAATTTGAGAGAGCCCATTTTTATCCATTTTGAAGCTGATCACAGCAACTGTCTCACTGAAAGCATGCAATATTTTACATGTGAGTGATGAATAAACTTGAATCTGCTAAAATACCAGTACTTGGATGTATTTCAGTTGAGGCCATGGGTCATTTCCTAGACTCAAGGTCATTCTCCTTCTTTCTGGTAGGGGTGTGTGTGTATATGTGTTTTTTTTTTCTCTCTCCCACATGTTTTGTGTTGGGCTGAAGGCCAGGGCTGCAGGCTGCTAAGTAGCTCAGAGCTCAGTAGTTGAGTTTGCCTATAGTAGGGTCAGTATAGCCTCATATGTTACATTCTCTCAGTGCAGGCTGAAGTAGTAGGTGAAAAGGCAAACACGCACACATGGAATTCAGTTCATTTATTCAGGTGGTGAGTAAGTAGAGCTGGGTGAAATGTTATCACAATAAATAAAATTCATATCATTCGATATCGACACACATCGTAATAAGTGTCAGTTCATTATTTCTTTCAAGTTTGAAGGCTGATTTTTGCTCCTGTGTGATTAATTGCCGTTTTAAACTATTCTTTATGGTTAGAACAGGACAAACTCCAAACAGTGGAACGTTTCACAAATCTGTCATGGGATAGTGGCAGAAAGTGTTCGATTAGCTGTTTTTATCAACTGGAAAAGCATGTCTGCAGTTTTTGTAGTAGTCATAATTTAAGAAAGAAAAGATTATTTTTAGCTCTCTGGTGACGAGTGCTCAGCTATCCCATTACAAATGCTAAACACGTGGCCAAAAACAGTGCTAAACTGTTTAGTTTCTCAACAAACACCAGCTAGTAGACGACTGGATTTCTCTATTCTGTCGTAGTTTTTGAGGGGTGAACCGCAATATATCAACACCAGACAAACGGAGTCTTCCCTTTAGCCATGTTTAAACTGAAAGCGGTGCGTTTGTGTCTTGTTTGAGCTACAGAATCATGAGTTCGCTGTTTTGTGTGAGTGACTGAGCGCTGCTTCAAGAAAACAGCTAGCCTGGAAAGATAGCGCTCTCACGCTTTCCAACGCCCCACAGCTTCCTCAGTTTCCTATCGTAGGCCTGGAACTTGCATGAACCCACTTCTTTCTTTCACTTTCGTTGCTTGGAAATGCACTATTACTAAAATATGACTTTTTGAGCGCTGTAGATGTGAGGATTGTGATTTAACGTTGCTAAAGCTTGTTAGGGGGTGCAGAAAGAGATGAGTTCACTCTAAGCCAGTATAGTCACACCACTGATCTCTCACACTTGGTCACAGAGCACAGAGAACAGATCGCCGGTCGCTCCACTCAAACAGGGAATGTACAATTCCGGTTTCAGCTCCTGTCACTGAACGTGGAAGTGTGATGGTGTATTATATCAAACATTTATTGAACCTTTCTTATCGCTCTATCGAGGAAAAGCTGTATTGCGATACTTATCGTTATCGTTTTAACGCCCAGAGTGGTGCACTGTGGAGCAATAATGCTTTTTACATGATGTCTGGAAACAGATGATTCATATTAGTGATGTGTTAAAATTCTTGGCTGACACTAAAACCTACATTCAGGATGCAAAGTGCCAAAAACTGAAAGTGTAAAAAGCTGACAACAAATAACTAGAAGGGGAAAGTTTGTGAACAAACTCTGAGTTGGCTTGGCAAAGCTCTTGCTGTGAAATCCCAGCGAGTTGTTGGTGTTGCAGGGTCATTGCTGTGGTATCTCTGGTGCTTGCTAAGATATTGCTAGGCTGTTGCTTTGGTACTGTAGGTTGTTGCTAAGATTTTGCTAGGTCATTACTGTGCATCCCAGGAAGTTATACAATAATAGAATGAAGAATGGTAAGTTGGCTCAGTCTAGCTAAGTTAAAAGCTGGTTTCATAAAATGAACTTAGTATCTGTAGTATCAGTCTGATTTTGATTGAGTTGTTTTGCTGTTTTCTACTCAATCAAGTAGGATATCCTGATTTCAAGTTATATCAAGCCTGTAATGGAGATGTGCTTGAATATTTCACCCCTGTTGATACTCAGCATGAACAGTGATTGCAAGTCGCTTGTCTAGCACTCTACACAGCCGGCATTTTCACTGTTGATCTGCTTCTCCTCAAACTGGTTAAATGTGTGTCGAGCTACAAAATGTTTAATCACTGTTTCTCATTTTCATTGCAATCAAAGTTAAGTTAATTGTAAAGTCTTAGGTGGTGACACAGCATTATAGGCATATTTAATCTTAGTTTTTTGTCTTTTATTCAGTCACGATTTTTGTCCGTTTTATTCTTTTTGCCCAAGACCAAAAGCACCATTTTCAGCCAAATATTTTTGGTGGCTGAAATTTTGATGCATTTGTATTTCCCATCTGCCTTATTAATATCTTATTAGCTTATAGGCGATAAAATCATTGATCAAAATCTTGATGATGCTGAATTTATTACATCTCACCACTGTATTTATTAGGGACTATGAGAGGTCTAAGGCTGCTGCCTCACCACACGAGTGCTCAACTTTTGGCAAGTGCTGTTATTCTACACTCACACTTATTTGCCTGAGTTACTAAACACTCCCTTGTGATGAGCAACTTCCATTACAAGTGCTGTAGCTGTATATGTTCCCTCATGATTACCAGGAGACCAGTTTTGTGTCATAAATCTGGAGTATCTTCTTCATTTTCCAGTTTTGCAGAGTGAGCATAAGCCTGACTAGCTCTTGCTTACTCCCTATTGACCTATATTCTAAGTAAGAGCTCTTAATTGTCGAAGCACAGACCGCTCTGAAACCAAATTGAATGTGAGGGGCTTGCATTTACTGAAGTTGTGTAGCAACTCTACTTCCAGTATTTTTCTGTATAATTCATTTCAGTGTTGCAGTTGTGAAAGTTTAATAACATTCTCTAATAGGAAGTGTCTTTCATTTGTTAATATTTTATGCATGTATAAATCTGCTATCCTAGGCCTGGGGCATCCGGACATTTTGCTTCCTGTGGAGAGGTATGGGCAGTGTTTTGCACACTGATACGCGCTCACCCTCCAGGCGCTTCCATACTTTTTATACAAGGGAGCAAAAGGAGAGCAGACAGACGAAAATTACTGTTTACGTAGCAATATAAAATTCTGGCACGTTGTAGTCGTGGCTCCAGCCTTTTGTTAGAAGAGTGAGAGTAGGGTGGCTTTTGTCTTGGGTGCAGTCACAAGACTAGAGCAGTAGGAAGGAAAGGGAGGGAGGGGGACAGGAGACCATAGAGAGAGTGAGCGAGATAGAGAGACTGTGAAGGAACTAGGGCAGCGCTTTCTTCGTGTTCTCGCTGTATGAGTGGAAAAGACGCTTGCACTATGACAACAGGGGAAGGTAAGGATCAGAAAAGAAAACCCTCTTTAGTTTCAAGGTCCAACAATTAAAGGAATACCTGGCTACTAATCTTTGAACTCCACACAGCTCTTCCGAATCACTGTGCATGCTTTGGTGGAAAGGAGGTGTTCTAAATGTTAACACGTCAGTGTGTTAATTCTGCAGTCTGCATTTTTTCCATTGGTCTCAGGAGTCTTACTTCAGGGCATGTTTAGCCTTCAATCGTTTTGGGCAAGAAAGAGGACTATGTTAGTTATGTTCGATATACCCCAGATAGAGGGTCAGCTATGCTATCTGATAGGGAGTTGATCAGAATAGTTTATTCCTTTTTAAGTGTCAGATTCAGCATTGCAGTTTTTTCTTGCTTTTCATAACCTGCAAAGGTCTGAAGAGGCACATTTCAGTGCACGAAGAAGAATAGGTCTTGTAAGACCACATTGTATTTGCCTATTTTTAATCACATTTATGTTAGTAATGATGAGGTGTTAAAGGTTATTTTTCAATTACGATGCGTCATTTATGACAGATGGACTTTCAGGTCGGTTGTTATGCATTTCTATTTTTGATGCAGAACTGTCTAAGCTAGAAGAGCTAATCATGCAGTTCTGTTGGCAACTCATACCTCTGAGATTTTTTCAGTTTTTTGTACAAAGTTTATTGTACAAAAATAACTGCAGTCAACTGTTAAAAACACCAACAAAAACAGAAGTGACTGTGATTCGTTTTTAATTTGGTCAGGATGTAATAGGCATATCATGCATATTCTACATGTGACGTCATCCTCTGCACCTCGCTAGGGATGCCTTGATCCTGATACTGGTATGAAGTATCAGCCTGAATCTGTGCTCGTTTACTCAGACTCGTACTCATAAAAAGACACCAATACTAACATCCGATACCAGCATGTACACAGAATGTATGCTGCCGTGCTAATGAACAGCTCGAGCTGGTGAACGAAGGTTGCTCACACAGGGAAGTGTCAATTGAACTGACACAGTCGTTTGCCATTTTACACACGCAGCCTCTGCAAATCCCTGCCAGGAATTTACGGTGTGATTTTTTTATAAACACACAAACATAATTACTTCCTACTATGGGTGAAGAGACACAGGCTGCGAAAAGGAGCTTGAAAATCAACAAAATCTGTATATTTTACTCTGAATAGAGCTGCAAGGTATATACATTTAATACCTTTAAACCGTTATTTATTTATTTATTTATTTATTTGGGTAAAATGTCCTACCATATAAATGTGCCTGGCTTTTAGTTTCAGTCCAGTATTAGCAAAGCTGCTTAGTTTCTTAATGTGTTTGATTAGTTCTGGGTGCACAGTTATTTTGAACAAACCGGCTTTATTGATAAATGGTGTTGTCCATAGGGGCTCCGTTTCAAGTAGCATGGTTGGAGTGTGGAGTGTACAGTGTGAGTGTGTAATTCTCAGTTATTCTTTTAAATTTCTGTGGTCCACTCTTCTTATCTCCTGCTTTCAGTCGTCGCCCCTCCTTTGTTTTGGACAGGTTTTATTTGCCTTCTCTTTGTCTCCCTCTCTTTGTCTATTTTGTCTGGAATTGATGAGTGGAATGTTAAACAGACTCTATTGCTGTCTATTTTTGGAAAGACTACATACAGTTAGGTTATTCATTGCACCACCAGTGAATTTTTTTTTTTTTTTTTTTTTTTTTTTTTTAAATAGGGCGGCTGTTTGTTGTTTAAAAAGTAGAGATGCACTGAAATTCTCGCCACCAAAAATTTTATTTTGAGATTCGTTAAAAGTGACTCAGTTTTTTCGACCAAAAGAGGAAAAAAGGCAGAAAATTTTGGCTGAAAATAATCAAAACACAAAAAAGGTGAACAATGAAATGGCTATCTTAATCACTCAACAAATAATTTTAAATGGTAATGAAAGTGAGTAATAGTCATTTAAAAATGCAATGACTTCCCTTTGATCTGATACCTGCTAATAGCACCTCTTGCTGGAGAAAGATTACTTGGTGGGAGTTCCAAAGCCACATATCCTCTCTGTCACAGCAAAACCTCATATCTCCAAAACAGGAAGTTTACAGGAGATGGAAAAAACTTTTTCGGCTTTGAATGAAATTGAATGGATCAAGGTTTTTTTTTATTTTTGGCTATTTTGACCATTGCTATTAGCCCATTCATCAAGAAATGATAACACAATGTAAAAGGCTGTTGGCATTTTCGAAGTTTGTTAAAGAATAAAAGATGAAATAATTTAATAATAAAAAAACAATAACAAAAAATTTATGTATTCTGCTGTTTCTGAATCACTGAATTCAGTGCTGAATTGAGTTTTATATCAAATGTAATTTAACAGCTTGTTAAATCCACCAGGTCTCTTTACCATGGTGATGATTATCGCCTTTGAAGTGTTGTGTTTAGCATTTAGCGTTAATTAAAAACAAAATACACAGCAAATTACATATATAGAAAACTTTTCTAATTATTTTTATTTAGTTTTTACTGAATTTCATTTCCATACATGACGGTTAAAAGGTAAGCTATTATACATATATAAGAGTACATAGTAAGTGCAAGTGTTAGGCTGTGTTTCAGTTTCTTTTGGGAAAGTTTTGGCAGTGTCACTTCTGTAATATGCAATTTTTGTTGAGATAAATTTATGTGGAGAACATTTTCCAAAGAGCCGGCACGAGACAAGACTGGAATGAATCTCGTTTCATATAGCGCTCTCTATGTTGGAGATGTGATACATTTAGGGGAGTGGCATGTTGCATGGCTGTTGCAGACTTCTAGGACTTCAGTGACTCTTAACACAAAACAGATAAAAATATATGACTCGGCAACATTGTAGAGGAGGAGAATGGGTTTGTATGGTAAAGACAAGCTAGATACACAAAGACTTTCTGTTCATGTTCTACTGTTATGTAAGAGCATCTCTTCATTTCTGAGCTGCAGAGTTAAAATGACAGCGTCAGATCTGGGCTGCTGGTCATTTGGTTACTGCTGGCTTTATTTAGCTCTTTCCTTTAACTGGTGTTGTACAGATACAGGTACATTCATGGGTTTAGTCACTGGTAGTAACAATTATCACCGTGTTGTCTGATTGTGATTATTTGTAAGCCAGTTGTAGTTATTTAATTAATTGATTACTTCATTATTTTCATAATTATTAGCTTTCACAGTCACATATTTGTGTTGCAACAAACAGTAACATATTTAAAAAAGGATAATGCATTTGAGACATTACAGGTCTTGTGAAGACCAGTTGTAATTTCTAACTTTGTGCTGTAAGATTTTTAGAAGGCAGTGTAATGCTTGTTTAGTTGAGCTTGTTATAGATTTATTCAATTCAGTCACCGGCACGCCTGAATTAAAGTGTAAGGATGATAACTACAAATACTACTGGATTGCCTTGTGGAGAGATTTGGAAGTGATTTAATGAACACAAAAGCATCTATTAAATCATTGCTTGTTGTGTTAATATTATTTGTGTTTGTTTTTCTGAGAAGATAAATGCTTGCTGAACATGTAAGAGGCTCAAGTGCCTAAAATGTTAACACAGTGCTGTACGTCATTTTCAATGTCTTGTTGCTTTTACTAACCCAGGATTGTAGCCTACATCACAAATGGATATACAGAACATATGGATTCTATGGAAGTATCTGCTCACATGGGCAGCATGGCCTTGGCAGCAGAGGTGAAAACAGCGGGTACTTAACCCTCAACAGCTGCATGTGAAGGCAGTTACAGCTGAAGTCCGTAATGAATAAGTAGTTCTTCCGTTTCCTAACATTTATGCAGAGCTCCAGAGCAGATGGGGGTTGCAGTGTAAGGTGGCTGATATGGCTTCTAAAACTGACACATTTCAAGAATTTGTATGGTTGTACAGCTTCACACTGTTCTGTGCAGTCTGTTATGTATTATGTGGTTATGTTGTTTTATGTTATTATGTATTTATATATTTTTACAGCAGTCATTCTTTTTACAATTTTTGCTGCTAGAATGTTGAAATGCCTGGAAGACATCAGGTCATACATTGAGTCATTTTTATGCAGTATTTCAAGAACAGTGTTTGTGTTTTTAATCTCAAAATCATATGATTTTATGACACAAAGGCTGGATATTTTTATCACTTAACTCTGACAGTTCAGAGATAGTGACTCAAAGGAAAAACACTGTTTGATTGTGTTTCTTACACCTATGCTGTTTCAAAAATGATGGCTGTAATTACTGCATTTGGAGGTGACCTACTTTATGGGTTTATTTTTGATCAAAGCTGCAGCGAGTGAATGTTCTAAGTGCGCATGGAAGTGAGACAATGAAGTGTTTGAGACAGTGTTTGAGCTGCATCATTGGGGACCATTTAATTGTTTTATTTTTCAATTCTATTAATTAATTTCTGCCTGTCTTATGAATCGTTTTGTATTTTAGATGGTTCATGTTCTGGGAAATGCCCTTTGTCAACACTTCCACTACACTGCTGTTGTATTCCGCCGTCTTTAGAGCAGTTTGATATCAGAAACTGCTGAGTCTACTCCTCACTCTGATCATCTCGCAGCTGACTGCTGGCGCCAGACAAGCTAAATAGGGATGTCCTGAACCATTTTTCATCCGCTCCTACCCCTATCCGATCTAAGTACTTTAATCTTGAATTTATAAATACAAACGGATAAACTCCTATTGATATGTGCATTGATACATCGATGACTGTATTGATATTTATGAATGTACTGCTTAAGTGAAAATGATACTACATGCATGTCTGAGCGAGCAACCTGTATATCATCCAGAGTGGGGCAGACATGCTCTAATAGTTAGAATTGACTATTTTTAGAATTATTATTTGTATAAACACTTACCTACAAGAAAAAAAGCATTTCACTCCGATCATTCAAGAGAAACGGACTACAGAGTGTTTGTGTACTGTTATGTATCTGTGAGGGTGGAGAGTATCCTTTGCTAACTGTTGTTAAGGCATGCGTGATCTTTATTTATTGTGGGCTTAAAGTAGTTTCAGGATATTTTTCACTGTTTGTGTAATTCAGGTAACAGAAGGCCGTCAAAGCTTCAGCATGTTTTGAATCATTGTCCTGTTGTAACAGCCAGCCTCTTTTCAGCTTTAGTTTCTTGATTGACTGCCACATTTGCTTCCAAAATGTGCTGATATTTGGTGGAATCCATCCTCCCATTTCTGTGCCACTGCCTGCTATACAACCCAAATCATAATCGATCCACCCCCACGTTTAATAGTTGGCAATTATTCTTTTGATCAAATGCTGCTCTCTCTAGTCCACAGCAATTATCAAAATGTCTGTGATATTGTTTTGTGTACTTGAGGCCTTCACTTTCCTGATGGGTTTACGGGCAAAGTTTCCTTTTGATGACTCTTCCATGCAGGTCACGTTTGTACAGGCAGTGCTGCACAGTAGAACAGTGCACTACTCTTGCGTCAGCTTAAACCTTCCTTCAGATCTCTTGTTGTCATATAGGGCAGACTTGAGCGGTATCTATCTATTTTTTTTTTTTTTTTTTTAAATAACTTAACACCTTCCTAAAACCTATCTTGTGTATAGGTTTTAGGTCTTGTATCTTGTGAGCTGCTGATGATGGTCACGCTTTTTGTAGTCTCGTCTATGATTATTTTAAAATGAAAGAAAAATAGTTTTCTTTGTGGCTACCAAATAAGTGAACACGGTGCATTTTCAAGCCATCATTCAATAAATGTCAAACCATCTACAGAACAACTGATAAATGTTAAACAATGCTCCTAGAGAGGAGCTGGTTAGCATCAGCTTCACAGTGATAGTCATGATATTTATGATGTCGTATGGCACTTAAATTAATTGAGCTTTGGTTAAGCTCAGTGAAGTTTGTTTTTTATGATGCTGATGTTGGCTTCCTTCATTTTCTGTTCTCTGCTTCCGCAGTCTTACCTGATTGTATTCCAGAGGATAATTTGTTTAGAGGAGAGCACAAAGTTGAGTGACTGGTGATGAAGTAAAAGCTGAAAATGAACATGTTCTGGGATTTGTGAAGTGAAGGTGTTCTTTGGGTGCTGATATTTATAAAATTATAAATGGTGTTTATAAAGTGTTTATAAACTGTGATGTACCGTATACTGCCCAAGTCTAATATGGGGTTATGCTTTGCCTTTCCTGGCAAGCATTTGTGCAGTCCTAAGAGTTTTGTAGTCTTTCAGATTTTGCATTGACTTCCACAGTTCCCATACCATTTTTTTAATGACAGGGAAAAATCTGAGCTGAAAGTGTTTCGATGTCTTTACAGGCTTTGTCTCCTTTGAAAGCATACATTAGCTTTATTTTCAGGTTCTCAGCCAGCTGCTTAGGTTCTATGGTTCTAGCAAGTTTTAGAAAGGTTTGAAGAGTCAGAGAAACATTACATTGCAATAGTCGTGAGCTGACCGTTCCTAATGACAGTTCTTTACCTTCATAATAAATTTTTGTGTGAGTGGCAGGTCGAGAAGAAGCGGTGGCTGGCTTCACAGGTCTCGGAGGAAGCCTGTGTTAGCCCTTGCCCTCCTAGCGTTGATAGTATCGTGTAATTAGGGGATTCCTGACGTGCGGGTGGAATTGGAGACGACTAAATTGGGGAGAAAATTGGGTAAAAATGATAATAAAAAAATTAAATATCTGTTACATACGTGGCGCATTTTGTCCTGGTTGTGGATAGTGCCTGTTTGTCATCTCTACAGCATCTGCTTAATTATTATTTGTCTTTACAGATAACATATACTAAACTGCTAATTTCTTTCTGTTTTTGGTTAAGTGGAACATGTTTCACGTTTGCCCTGAGGCATTATGTTCATCAGTAAAATCAAAGTAAACGAGAGGAATCTGATCCTGAATCAGAAGCTTTGTGAATACAGACTGTGATCTTATCTGTTTTTTTTCTCTTGTTCTTTACTTGGCTCTAAATTAATTTATAAATTAATCTGATACAGATGGAAGAGTGCAAAAGTCTTAGGTAAAACAATTTAAAACAATTTATCTGATCACTAAGCATGTTAGCAAGTAAAAACACTGTATAACATTACAATAAATTAGTGGTGTCAATGTTCAGACATTACTGACAAGTTACTGCTGTAAAATATTTATTTCACTAACTTTTTTTTTTTTGCACTGTTGAAGATTTTTCATACATTTTGAACCATCCAAAGTTTCAACTTGAAGCCCAGCTGCCAAAACCATGCTGACACTGCAACATCACACTACACTGGACAGTGCTTGTGAGAGAACTTTGGGCTAATCAATGGATAAAAACATTATGATTGAAACAAGATGTAGCGTAGTAGTAGGAGAGCAAGAGGGCTATAATCACAAAGGAGATGCAACTATAATTGCTAGTAATAAGTAATAAAAAATAGAAAATTGTGTTCACCCTATTTTTATGATTCATATTCAGGTTTATATAAATCCTGTCTTCACACAATGAAAATATTGTTTTTAAATGACAATTAAAATTAATTGTAATTGATTACACAAGATAATGTGATGTTTAACTATTGTAATTGTTTGACAGCTTTGGAATAAATACGAACTTAAGTAAAAATTATGAAACTATTTTCAAAATAGTGGTCAGTGTCTTGAACTCGTTATAAGATCACAAGTTTGGATCTGGTATTCTCCTTTATCACAAGTATTGATTAACCAAATCAGGTATTAGATGGTTACTACAATGAATACTGGACTGGAGGTTTAGAAATGGTTACATGAGGACATTGACATGAATAAAATATAGTATGAGATTAAATGAGTTGCTTTTATTTCGATATTAGTGTTTTATCTGTGCACGTAAATGCGCACTACCAAGTTAAATAACTTTTGAAATTGTTTTCTCAGGTACCTAAAACTTTTGCACGGCACTGTAAATGATTCAGTTCAAAAAGCTGAAGTATTGCTGTGTTCAGAATTTTCATTTGGCAAGGTTTATTGTAAAACACTAAACCTATTCTGAGAGTGTGTCTACTTCATCTGAAGTTTTATTAAGCCTCTGTTAGTACCAACAGCACTGAAGGCCATGTCAAAAATGTCTTTAAGAATGTGTTTTGTTCTTTGTATTTTGAACCTTGTGCTTCTCCCTCAGTGCTGTTGTTCAATATGGAGGACCGCAGCAGCTGACATGGTCCCATATCTCAGTGAGAACTGAGTGAGCAAACATTACACGTGTGTTTGGTCTGTACTCTTCAGCAGTGCTAATATTGTCATAGATCAGCTGATGTTGCCTCAGGGCAAGTGACAAGCAGCCTTCTATGAGAATTGTATCTTGCAGTGGAGAAGCAGACACTTTTACAGATTAGATGCTTAAAGTAATAAATGAACATGCTTCTATGCAATCTTATTTTGTGAATGGAGTAGTTGAAGATAAGGTGCTGGACTGTAGCTTCACCTGCTGTGAGGCAGGAGGTTGTATTTTGGAAAATCAGTTAATTTAGTGTTGTGTGGACCAGAAGAGGTTCAAACAGCATATGATTATATTACATTGTGTTTACATTAACATGGCAGACTTTTAGCCAATGTTACAAGTAACCCTTCAGTTTGTTAGAGTGGACCCCACCCGTCAGTTTGTTAGAGTGGACCCCACCAGTCAGTTTGTTAGAGTGGACTCCACAAGTTGTAACGTTTGCTCATGTGCCACTAACTGTAGGTCGTTTGTATGAAATATTAAAAAAATAAAAAGCTAGGTTGTTCCCCACTCTTCTTTATTGTTACATGATATGCATCCCATTTACCTACATTTATTTTACAAAGGGATGGGTGATATACTGGCATTAATAAACCAGTATTGTATACACTGGTATTGATGGATAAAGAGTATTATGTCCATAATAACATTCTGTTCTATACATTAGCAGTGTCCCTGTTGCTGCTTTGATATAAACGTACTATGTGAAGTTCCATTTGTGGTGATTTCAAGAACAGAAGACGGAACAGTACTTTAAACAAGCTCTGAAGTAGTAGTGCTCAATCAAGTCATTAACTTTTTAATGCAAACATAAATATAATCAGATGCCATTATACAATGAGAGATTTGGAAAATATCATAATATAAAATATTGCTGCTGCTGACGTAGTAAGGAATCTTCAGAATGTGTCAGACTCTGTAAGCCTGACCCTAATTTTTCATTACATTTTATGTAATTTAATAATACATAAAATGAGTCGGGGAAAGCATATTCCTCATTTTTGGCCAAGGAGAAGCATATAGATGATGGCAGTGGTTCTCAAAACCCCCAAACAGAAATCTGTGGTTGAGGATTATAAGGGTGGCATAAAAAGAGGATTCAGAATGGAGTGAAATAAGGATTCTAAAATCTGCAGCTTGCAGCTCAGAGACCATCACACCGTGTAGAAGATTGAACACTGCCCACTGCAGCAGGGCTATTAGGCAAACTGATGATGAGGTGTACCAAGAGTTAGAAACAGGCTGTTCTACATTCATTTGCACTTCTAAATGCATCTGTCTGTGATTATAATTATTTTTTTTAATGAGCTTTCTGTGTCTGTCTACTGTGAAGTATCTGGGTTTGTTAAATGTTTTTAAATGGGTATTGTCTTTCATTTTCTTTTTAATTTTTTTTTTTTTGCTTTAGCATGACATGTTTTTCTCATTCTTCCAGTTTTGACTGGTATTTGTATGGGAGGCTCCACATCTGTCGAACTGCAGGGTTAATGCTCTTCTTGCTCTTTCCTGTTACATTAGTGCCTCTTCCTTCTTCCTTTGTCATTGATATGGAGCAAGCCTTGAGGCCTGTTGGCCTGAATGCTTTGACTTCTGTTCTTTTCAAAATACTTGCACTGTGGTCCTTCACATATATATTGCAATAATGTGCTGCCTGTGCCTTGATATGTTGTGTACATTACTAGACTTCACTTTAAATGCTTTATATTTGTGCAAATTCAGTGTAAATTTAGATCAGATTAATGTGGTTTTAATTCTTACCGGCAGAGGGAGGCATAGCTACCCTGACAAAGATCCAGTGCCTCATGATACAGTCTGCAAAGCATATCTTCATGGATGACTGACATGTTTTGTAACTCCTAGAGGGAAATATAATAGCCTAGTGTTTGCTGAGAGTTTGTCACTGCCATATGATAAATTATAACCCGCATAAACTTTAATGCATAAATAGTGTCTGACGTCTGAAAGCTTTCAATCCTGCTGTGAAGGAGACTCAAGTTAGTCAACAAGAAAGATATCACAATAGTGGCTGGTGCTACTGTACAACCAGTGCCACTGTGATAGAATAACTATTAAAAGAATAATAAAGAGAATGTAATGATTTGAACTCATTTTTGCATCCTTGCAGAATATGCACAATTTTGCATGCGTGTTTTTTTTTTTTTTTTTTTGTGTGGATTAATCAGTTTGACATTTGTGTCACCGATTGATGGAGTACTGCTTGCACTGATTTAGTCAGAATGCTAAATGCACAACGGTGTTTGCTCTTTTTAAGGTGTCTCATCCATATGACCTTTGTTGAAAATTGGATTCTTCCATTAAATTTCATGTGCATAATGGGTCTTCTGAGCATTTTTAATTCTGTATTGCCTCGCCCTTTTTGCTTTAAAGAAGTGTAAGCCAGTTGCACATGTTCAGCCGTAGCCTAATTTGAACAACTATCGAGTATGAATACAAGCCATAAATATGTAAAGCACATATATGTATGTAATATGTAAAGCACAGTGCATTTGGATTGGTTCATTTGTCTTATATACACAGATAATCGACTTACTAATCTAGATTGTGCAAGATGCAAGTTATCCATTCTGAAGGATAACTTGAATGAAGGCACTGTTTTCCCTGCTTGCTACTGATGAGTAGCACACATTACACAGATTTTTTTAGCATAACTCAAAGATTTGCACTTTGTACTTAAAGATGATGAACCACCCATTTTATTACAAAGAATGCAAAAGTCCTGTTTAACTGTATTCAGTGAAGAGCAGTATGTAAAACATTGAATAAAAATTGTATTCTTAATCTTTTTGTTTTTAAATGTAGCACATTTTTGTCTACTCCAATTTATCAGACCTCCTGAAAAATTACGTATTTTGATACTCATTGTGTGTCATGAAAACATCTTCGGGTATCTTGACATTGTATATCGCCCGTCCCTAGCATTAGTTATGGTGTACGTTATGTGTCTGTGGTGCAGCTGAGATTCTTTGTCGGTACTAGGATACGGTATGGTAACAAAGTACTCTTAAATATGGTTTTCACAGGCTTTACACCCTAACTCATGATCTAACTTGCATTCAGTTGATGTAAAGATGCTTCTTCATTCTATTCATAGGATACTGTGCTTTAGTCAGAATGATTAGTGATATAGTTTGGTCACTTGCCGATCAGTGAATCAGCAACTTCAGAATCGTAGTTGGTCAACACACTTAAGACCTACATCAATGAACACTAACTCCTTTTTAGTGTAGGCAAGTAATCGCGAAGCTGAGAGTGTTTGCCACTCCCCTTTAGCAAATGCAAAATGGCCACAGAGCAGAGATCAGGGCACAATGCAAATGAAGGTGACATCACAGCCTGTGGATGTATACTGTCCCTTTAGAGGGAGATGTCCCTGTAGCTCCTTTCACCTCATGGTCATGAGCAGCCTCAGTCCTACTGAATGTGAACAAATGGGATAGTTACTGACAGTTTACCTCGGAAGATCCCTCTCACGGCATTTTGTTTGGCTAAAAAGCATCCCAGCAGGGACACACTCGCAAAAACGCACACAGTGGAGAGGAAGGAGCTCTTCTGTTGTCTGTGATGTCCAGTGTTAAGGCTGTGGCTGATCTTGGCTGAAAGCATGCTGAGGAAGCTGATGTGTAAGAAGATCTGTGCCTGTAAGCTGCTTTGTTTTGACTCTCGATGTACTACTTTACTGCTGTTTGTGAGATCGCTGGTGTCTTCTAGAGTGCTGTAATGGTCAGCTGTTGAGTGATGTGGTCAACCATGAAATTAGTAATGTTCTTATGAATTTTACAAAATATAAATGGGATACTTTTATCTTGCACTTTGTACCAGATTTAATATGTGTGGAGACGCATTTCTTTTTCAGCAAAGGTGCAGCTTGTATGTAATTGCCGAAAGTGTCGAACACATTGTTTACACGTTGAACTTTTCCCTGCAGATAAGAATTTTGATGATGAGGACTCTGTGGACGGGGGCAGATCTTCATCTTCCTCCTCCTCTAAAGGCTTCTCCAGCAGCAGACGAGGAGGCAGCATGGGCTCCATGAGACGCCCCAGCTCAGCCTCCGGGCCCAGGGCTGCAGGTAATTCACTCTCTTATTCTTCATAGCTTTAGCTGATCAGCTGATCAAGGTTAATATTCAAGCGGCTGTGCTTCATGCACATTTCATTTTCATTTAGTTGAAAATAGTACTGATATGAAACGTTGAAGCTGAGAATTTTTATTGTTTTTTGGAAAATGTAAGCCCATTTTGAATTTGATGCAAGCCAGCAGCATGTTTAAAAAATGTTGGGGACAGTAAAAGACTGGTTAAGTTGTGTAATGCTGAAAAAACACCTGGTTGATAATCTCACAACAAATTAAGTTAACTGACAAGAGGTCGGTAATATGAGTATAAATAGAGCATCTCAGTGAGGCTTTCAGAAATAAAGATGGGGAAATGCTCACCTTTATGTAAAGGATTGCTTGGGCAAATAGTGCAGAAATTCAAGAATAAGGTTTCACAGTGTAGCCAAGAACTTGTGATTTCTTCATATATGGTACACAAAATCATTCAAACCTTCAGAGAATCCAAAGAAATCTCTGTATGCAAGGGGCAGTGCCAAAAACCAGTACTGGCTAATAATGATGATCTTTGGGCCCTCAGGCAGCCTTACATTAAAAACAGACTTGATTCTGTAGTGAAAATGACTGCTTGGGCTCAGGAACACTTCCAAAAGTGAACACAGTTCTGTGAACACAGTTCATTGCTGTGTCTACAAATGCAAGCTAAAACTCATATCCTGCAAAGAAGAAACCATATATAAACAGGATCCAGAAACGCCGCCACCTTCTCTGGGCCCAAGCTCATTTAAGATGGAACGAGGCAAACATGGAAAACTGTTCTGTGGCCTGACCCATCAAAATTTGAGATTCTTTTTGGAAATCATGGATACTGCATCTTCTGGACTAAAGAGAAGAGTGAAAGAGAGACCATCCAGCTTGTTATCAGTGAACAGTTCGAAAGCCTGCATCCATGATGGTATGGGGTGCATTAATGCACATAGGATGGGTGACTTGCACATGTGTGAAGGCAACGTTAATGCTGAACAGAATATACAAATTTTGGAATAACACATGCTCCCATCCAGATGATGTCTTTTTCAGGGAAGGTCTTGCTTCGTGTCGTTGTGCAAAACTAGCCTGTCTGCAGTCCATAACAGTCACTCATTGAAAACAATTTGGTGCGTTATGAAGCGAAAAATACAAGGGAGAGCCCAAACTGTTGAGCGACTGAAATCTTACTAAGCCCAAATGGGGAAAAATTCTCTTTAAAAATTACAGCAGTTGGTCTTCTCTGTTTCTGAATGTTTACAGTGTTCTTTTTATTTAAAAAAAAAAAACTGAAAAAAAATAAATAATGCAACACTGTGGTAAACATGCCCATCAAATGCAAAAGGGGCATTTATTTTTAAGAAAAACAATAAAATGTATTAGTTATATATTTTTGATATGTTTTGAAATGTTTCCTTTGTATTATATATCAATTACATATAGGGTTTAGATGATTTGCACTTCATTACAATCTGTTTTTATTCACATTTTGCACTGCAGAACTCCCAACCAAGTTGTAAAATCTAGATATGTAGATCATAATACAGAAGGTTAACAAATCAGAACGAACCCTGAAACAAGTGGTCATTCAAACAGCTGTCATGATAACGTAGCTGACAAATAAGCCACTTACACAGTACTGTGCAAAAATAACAGTAACTGTGTTACAACTATATAACTATATAGTCAAAACTATATTTTTATATGATATTATAATCTTTAGAATGAAAGCAAATAAAAATAATAAAAGCAAAACTTAGAACAGCTGTTTGTTTTTAAAATGTTGTCAATATCTTCTTTAATATATACCATCACATTTAGTTCCTGACTTCTTGCTGCAAGCCATTGCATGGATTTGTTCAATTTCATCATCATCAGCACCTGATTCAGTTTATTGAAGGGTTAGCTGAACTAGATATTGGATGCTAACTGTTAATACTAACCTTCCTTGAGGAGAGCTTTAGAAATGGTTAAACTAACACACACTACAAATGACTATCTTATTTATTTATGTATGCGTTAATTCATTCATTCATTCATTAGAATTGATTTTAGTGTTAGGATTTTTTTTTTATAACAAATACGTTCTTACAGCCCAGATGGACACCTTTACATGACTTTGGTACAGTGCTGCACACTGCTGTTGAGTAGTAGACTGATAATAACTGAGCAGTAGACGGTGAAAGAATGAAGTTGGATGACACCCAAGAAACAAAAGTACATATTTTAAACCATCAGATTAGAATTATGTAACATCACTGGGTACTTGTTGATTTTGTGATAGGAATGGCACTATAACAGAACATAACAATAATGATAATGATGATTTATTATTATTATTATTATTATTAATACTAATACTATTAGTTGTTTGATGGAATAACCATTCGTCTACTGACTGTTCCTGTTACTGAACTGAAATAATTTGCCTCTTTGTGTCCTGATATTTTTGTCAGATGTTTTACTCTCAGCTTCAGATATTTTTTATAAGGACAGGCCTGTTGTAAAGACACTGGTTTAAAAACAAAAATTGTTGTTTCCTGAACAATTTGCCATTTTGACCACAGGGAAGGAGGGAGCCAGTGCAGGAGCTGTTGATGAGGAAGACTTCATCAAGGCTTTTGAAGATGTTCCTGCTGTGCAGGTAAGGCACACAAAAGATTTTTCTGAATAAATTCCGAATACACTTTTTTTCTTTGCTTTCCTTTACTTCAGTTTATTTTCTAAACCTATGAATGTCCTGCATAACCACATAACCTGCATAATTTTTTTTTTTTTTTTTTTTTGGACAGATCTATTCCAATAGGGAATTGGAGGACTCTATGACTAAGATTCGTGAGGTGCTGTCAGATGACAAACATGACTGGGAGCACAGAGTTGCTGCTGTAAGTGATGCTCAGTCTGCCAAGATCCTTCACTTTTCCCACCATATTTCTCAACCTGCGCAGTTTTAGAGCATTTGTACTCTTAAGTTCTTCTCTTGCTTTAATTAGAGATTAAGAGGTATTATTTCTTTTCTCTATCAAGCTGAAGAAAGTGCGGTCGCTGATCCTGGCTGGAGCAACGGAACATGAAGGTTTTCCTCAACAGCTCAGACTTTTGGAAGGTGCCTTCAAGCTCTCTGCAAAAGACTTGCGATCACAAGTCGTCCGGGAGGCATGCATCACCCTTGGGTACGCATGACTCCTGTGTGTGTCATCCACACCCTGCACTAGGATATGATTACTGACGTTTTGTTAACTGCAGTAATATGTTAAAAACAAGGGTAAAATTTAGAGAAGGAGGTTCTGAAGAAAAATAACGCTTCATTTAATTCAGGAAAAGTAATGTTTCAAAAACCCTGAGTGAACCTCTGTCAGCTTCTGCTATATATGCCATCTTCTCCATTTAAAGGTTGTATTACATCAAACATAAATTTTATATGAAAACGCCATAAAGTGCAGATGCTTAATTATTTCATCTAAATGTGTTTCTAATGAGGTGAGACAGAACTGACTGAAGCGTTGAGTAGAATTAAAGAGCAGCCGCATGATGGATATATGAACAGACTTCATGTTTTACTGATTCATCCGAATGTCTGACTGATGCATGTCTCTCTACCTGTAATCAGCTTAATTTTATGTTTTGACTGTGAAGTTTTTGACTGATTAGTTGTTTGTCCTCACTCAGGCATCTTTCCTCAGTGTTGGGGAACAAATTTGACCATGGAGCAGAGACTATAATGCCTACGCTGCTTAATCTTGTGCCCAACAGCGCCAAAGTCATGGCCACATCAGGCGTGGCTGTCATCCGCCTCATCTTACGAGTGAGTGTCTGTGGAGAGTATGAAGTTTTCCTTGGTCTATCTTAAAGACCTTTCACCTTATTTGCATCAAATTAAAAACACTACTGTTTCCCCGAAAACTGTATAGGCATTCTGCTGCACTTCAATTGTCAAGCATCTTGTGTAACATCATAAAAATGAACAAAATTTTGTAATTATTTTTTTAGTCCTGAGGTGAAACCCAGCAATTATTAGAAGTGAAGTGGTGGTTTAATGGTGTTTAAAGCAGCATAATCAAAATGATTACTAGTATGTTAGACGATGTGTCACAGCTAATGCCTTGTCTAATCATAATGTAATTTTTATCGCCATATCTTCTTTTTTTTTTCTTATTCTCAGCATACACACTATCCTCGTCTCATCCCAATAATCACCAGTAACTGTACGTCTAAGTCAGTGGCTGTTCGAAGGTAAGACCGTTTACTCCTATTAGTAATGAACATGGAAGGATAGGGTGACTTGATTCTTTGGGATAAGGGTAAAGTTGTGTAAACTCTAAAACAGATGGATATAAATGCACTCCATAATGAATATAAATGTGTTCATTACTACTTCAAGATGAACTCTGATGCTGCTGTTTTACATAGCAGAAGCTCTCTTTTAGATGGCTGTAAAATATTGATTTTTATTTTTTTTTTCTTTTCTCCTTCAGACGGTGTTATGAATTTTTAGACCTGTTATTGCAGGAGTGGCAGACAAATACACTAGAGAGGTGAGTTTGGAAAGTCCAGATAGAATTCCTTTTATACTCCCATAATGCAGATCCTGAAGAAAAATGCTTTCTTCAGTCACATGGAGGATGTGTATTCCCACATGTTGATCAGCTCCAGTTTTTGTGACATTTAACTTGTAGAGTGAGTGTGTGCGTGCGTGCATGCGTGTGTGTGTGTTACTTGTCTAATCTTGGCTGAACGGGTGACCAATGATTCCTTTCAAGGCTTTTAATTGATGGGCTTTAGCCATGCGTCCCTACCGTTTCCATGGTAATATTCCCTAGAGCCCTTTTATAAGCAGCGCTCTCTCTTTGGGCTGCTTTTGCTGTTGTAAAAGGTCTCTAAGCGGGTCCAAGAAGTTTCAAAAGACAGTGGGTCGCTGCTTGTTAAAGACTGGTGTAAGAGTGAGAAGCTTGCAGCTGGTTTGAGTTGCACTTAGCCATGTTTCCATACTATCCTAGACATGTCGCAGTTCTCACGGAGACCATCAAAAAAGGGATCCATGATGCTGATTCGGAGGCCAGATCTGTAGCAAGAAAGTAAGTTTGTTCAGCATTTTGGTGCATGTTAAGTCAAGATAACTTAATAATGCAGGCTTGTTGCCAGTATTTGAAATCATGATCACTGCATTTCATTTTTATCTGCATGTCAGTATTTTTTAGCTGTCAGAATAAGACTGAAGACTTGATATTTGTGTGCTGTTTGCAGATGTTATTGGGGATTCCATGGCCACTACAGCCGAGAGGCGGAGCACCTGTTTCAGGCTCTGGAGTCTTCCTATCAGAAAGCCCTCCAGTCTCACTTAAAGAGTTCTGACAGCATAGTGTCGCTGCCTCAATCAGACCGTTCCTCTTCTAGCTCACAGGAGAGCCTCAAGTGAGACACACTAATACACCCAAACACACCCTTTGCTCTGTTTGTATAAAAGGGAATTCTACCAGTTTATCAAAATTTCTTTAATTTGATCATTGAGATGTAAACGGCGCTTTCAAGGTGGTTTGATGTGAAAAGGTGCATTGTAGAAAAATTTTGTGACTCAAATTTATTTACAGTGGTTACAGGAACCAGGGGTTTTATTTACTGTCTGAAATGAACTGTAGAGTTTTAATATGTAATGTTAAATGTTAAAATGTTTTTTGGGGGATTATTTAACATTAGAACACCTCTCTAAAATTAAGGTATTTTTAAAAATGCATTTTAGGCCAAAACCTTATTTCAGGACATTAAAAACGTCATCAGAAAGCTTGTTTGTAACCATTTGTTTAATGGATTTCTGTGATGTAGCTTTTGGAAACTAACATTTAGGATGTTTTTACCTTGCACTAATCCTTTGAATGTAACTCTGTAACTTTCTCTAGAACGGAGCATTTGAAATCAAACTCCTCAGAACAACTTTGTTTACATCTTTAACATTTAAATATGCAGACATTTTGAAAAATGTATGGAATTTCCTGTTAATGAGGAACAGTTGGGGCAGTCATGGACTGGAGGTTAGGGAACCAGCCTCGTGACCGGAGGGTCGCTGGTTCGATCTCCAGAGCCGACAGCACATGACTGAGGTTGCTGGATATTAGGCAATGATCTCATCTCCAACATTCTAGCATCTGTTTGATTTGTCTGTTTAGAGAAAGTGAGATCATCACTCTCCCTGCATTATCACTGAAGTGCTAGAGTGATGTTCTCAATCGCTGCATTGCACAACAGCACCAAACACAGTCGCCATGACTGCTGTTCAAAAACTTGGAATCACCTTTGTCGCCAGAGAAGTGCAACATATAGCTGAATAGGGTTCTTAAAGTTCAACCAAATTTGCTAATAACCATATCAAATATTTGGAACGGTTTCCACCCCTGTCATGTTGGCTCTAAGTCTGAAGGTTAAGATAGATAAGATTAAGTTGTTGTTTGTGTGAATAGGTTAATTTGAATTTTAAACACATAACAGCGACTGCTGTGTGAATACCTGATTTCTGCTCTTTTGAATTCAGCTTAGTTGTGTTTTGTTGCCATAGCAGCCCTGTCTGCTTTAATCTGTCAGTAAAACTAATCTCTTCAATGCTACCAGAAAAGCTCTTGGATCCACATTTTTGTTGTCAGCTTATTTGCCCTCACCCTCAAGGGCGTATTGTTTTTGCAGAGGTTTTGGCTTGACCAGACCTGTCACCTTTTGGAAACTGCTCATCTGAGAGCAGTGGTTTGGAAATGGTTCGGAAGCATTGCTGTCACTGACAAATGACTATCTTATTTAACTTTTTTCTTTAGTCGGCCGCTGTCTGTGAAGAGCGTTATAGGAGGCAGCATGACCAGAAGTAAGTTTCTTGCTGTATGTGTGTTCAGACACACATTCAATGAGATATGCCTAAATGTCCTTCGGGATCAATAAAGTATCTATCTATCAATAAAGTATCTATCTATCTATCCATCTATCTATCCATCTATCTATCCATCTATCTATCCATCTATCTATCCATCTATCCATCTATCCATCTATCCATCCATCCATCCATCCATCCATCCATCCATCTATCCATCTATCCATCTATCTATCTATCTATCTATCTATCTATCTATCTATCTATCTATCTATCTATCTATCTATCTATCTCAAAAATGACTTGTTTCTTGAGAAATCCTTTGAAAACATGTCGGGTATCTCTCTCTTCTGCACCAGGTAAGGTTGTGAGCTCCAGAGTTCCCTCCACGCCCAGCTCCCTCCAGCGTTCTCGCAGTGACATTGATGTGAATGCTGCCGCCAGTGCCAAGTCCCGCATGTCCACCATGCCTTCACCTTCCCCCTTCAGCTCTGCTGCAGCCCTGCCTCCAGGATCCTATGCCTCCCTGGGTAAGCCCCCTTACACCCACCTTACAGACCTCAGCTTCAGCTCTAAGGGATGTGCCATTAAAAATTCTCTGTCCATATTTTCTCTGATCTCATCCTGCTCTCATCAGTCATAATTAAGGAATTCTAATGAAATGCTCATGAAACCACTGGCTTTTATGGCCATAGCAGCCCATTAATAAAGCTGATGACCACCATAGATGCTATTAAGCTGTGCTCCGATGAGGAACAAATGACAAACACTGTCACTGATGTCTTGTGATTTTGTTAACGATGGTTAATGTAATTTTAGGCTTTTTCCATATTATTCATGTTTATTTATTTATATGCTCTTACCTAGATATGGTCTTTTAAGCCAGGACAAATACTAAACAGCCTGAATTTGTGAGCGGTGCTGCTGTGGTTAATGTTTTTCTTTCATCTTAAATCTTTCATCTTAAACACTTTTTTGCCACTATTTATATAATCTGGTCTTTATGTGGGTTAATATTGTGTTTGTTCTGTCCAATGGTGTTTTAAACCCTTACATTTTATAATGTATTATAGAGGTTAGTCTTCATTCCCTTACTTGCAGTCATAAATTGTTCTTGCCCTTTACTTCCATGCAAGGCCTAACTCTACAGCCCTGTCTTCCACGCTTCCTCCAACCTAACTGACTCTAATCTCTGCCTCTTATACTTCCTCTTCACCCTGCACTCCCCTGTTTTTGTTTTTTTGCCCCAAAGATGGTACACCTGGTAAAATAGATGGTAAGATTTGTGTATGTATTTGTGTATATACGTGTCTTGGTCTCAGCCCTTTGGAGGGTTATAGGCAGTGTTGTTCTCTGTGTTCTCTATATGTTAAAGGCAGCTTAACTGTGGTGACCCTACCTCTGCATGACCCATCTGCATGGTTTACTTCCAAAACTGTCTTAATAGGGAGCTGTATCAAACTGACTTTTTTTCTTAGTCAGTGTTTGATCTGTTTTTTTTTTCCCAAACAAAAGGATAATTACTTCACAAAATAATGTTTTTGTATCATTTAGATGTTTTTGGTATTTGCACTTCTTTAGATTGCCCAAAAATGCAAACTGTCACTGTCCAAAAGCAAAAATAATAGTAAAATTGTAACTTTCAGAGGAAGGCAAAAACAACTTCTAATATAAGTTAATCTTAAAGATTATGTATTATGAATAATTTTGGAGCATTTCTCTGGTTGCACACATTGTAAGAGGCAGCTATATTCAAATAAAAAATGTAGAAGAACAAGAAAAATTAAGTTTTTTGGACAGCAACAGAATACATTTTATCATATGAAATAGTTACTTATTTGTAATCTAGTATATTTAGTTTTTGTCAGATATGTGTATAATGCCAAATCGTAAGGATATTTAGTCGATGTATGCATTTATATAGTCAGTAATTTATTTGCATCTTCACACAATTTACTGTTGCATTCATTTCACTGGCCTTTTCTTTTCACTGTGCATTTTACTTTATTAAGCTCTTACTTTTCAGGTCTTTGACATAAACCTTGGACCCCTGACAGGGCTGTATATAACCAGATAGTATATGACACTAATGCAGAAGAGGCGTCACAGACACAAAATAGTAATTAGTATGTCAAGAACGGCCCAAACAGTATTTAAAAATCTTTGGTGCCTTTTGGTCTTTGGTGAATTCCTACCCCTGTATTAATGTCTGTCTCTTCTCATTCATAAAAGCTTGTTTATCCTTGTATGTTTTCCCCCAGCTCTTTCACTCCACCCTTATAGCCCTCTAACACTAGTCCTTTCTGCATGTGATATCTACAGGTCGTGTGCGCACAAGACGACAGAGCTCTGGCAGTGCTGTTGGTTCTAACACTACAGTAACAGACAGCCGAGGCCGAAGCAGAGCTAAAGTGGTGTCTCAGTCTCAGCGTAAGTGCTCAGTCTGTCCTCTTCTAACACATTTCCAGGCAGCTCCAGCAGATGGCATCACTTATCCACAGCCCAAATCTATGGGAGCACCATTTCCATTTCCAGTAAAGCGTACTCCTCCAGTATGGCACCTCTTCCTTGTGATCATACATCTCGCTTCTCTGTTGTCTGTTTCTCGTGTTCTCGTAACACGGATTGGCATCGTGCTGAAAGTGGTTAACATGCAGTTCAGGACTGTATTGTCTTCTAATAAACTAAGTTCATATGACCAGTGCACGGATTAATGAAACATCTTGCCTTCTGCATGCTGGTTTATCATGTCACATTGAACATCTTTTATAACTGGCTCCTTTTCACCTGTCCTATGGCTCGCCTCCATACACAAGGATCCAGATCAGCTAATCCCACTGGTGGTAAGCCCCCAAATTCATCCAAGCAAAGCTACTTCATCATCACCCGAACCTAAACATTCCCCTGCATGACCTTAACCTACATTGTCTCATTGTCCCCTAGATCTTGTTTTAATTATATGTTTTTTTTTCTTCTTTTCAGGTATATAAAGTGGTCGTGTTATTGTTGTCATCGTCATTATTATTTTTAGAAATATCCGCACCCCCCCACTCCCCCATTTTTATTTAGTTATTCAGTTCTTGTATGTTTATATGTCTGTGAATAGTCTTTTGTTCTTTCAGCACAAATGTAGTCTTACTCACATTATCTTACTCACATTATGTTCCCCCTACAGCAGAAGTAAATCCTGGATCAAAGTAGTCTTGCAGTCGTTTATGCACCTGCATTCCTTCAAAGCTGAAATCTCTAGGTGCTGTCATAGGCATAGGCTCAGCTCAGCTCACAGATGTACAGATGCTATGTGTTGCCTTCTAATTGGCATGAAAGATTGGAATTAAATTTTTCTAGTCTCATAAGTGTCAGTGTTTTATGTACTATACTATAAATCAGCGAAGACATTCTGGAGTGTGGAAAGTTCTTTGAGCAGAATGGAGCTATTACGCAGCACTTCCAGGTGCTGCAGAAGGTGATCTGTTTGTTGTGTCACTAATCCTCACTGTTTCTTCTGGCTCTGTTCTTGGCAGCTGGTAGCCGTTCCAGTTCCCCTGGAAAGCTCCTGGGACACACATATGGCAGAATCCCACGGGCCACTGCCATGGCTACACCAACTGACAAGCGCACAAGGGTCCCAAGAAGCCAGGGCTGCAGCCGAGAGACCAGCCCTAGTAGGCTGGGCTTAGGTAAGACCACACCGTGTCTTAAGGATGAGAGGTTCTCAAAGCTTAGAAGCCTAACGAGAGCATCCACTATCCTAAGATTAGCCAATTTGTTAAGAAAAATCTTCATTTTTACATTCAAGAAGCCCTCAAACCAATACTTGAACCTCTACAGATCCAAATAAAGTAGAATTATTATCATTAGCCTCATGCTAACATTTGTTGGGAAAGGTAAGAGCCTTCACATCAAATGTGGTTTGAAGAATTACACTACATAAATGGCAAGCTGTAGTGATGTGTTCAGAATGCTCTGAAATGTTTGTAGCATTTGTAGCATCATCATCTCCTTACAAATACCAACAGTGCAGAGCCATGGAATGCCTCTCTAAAGAATAATGGCTCAGCATTTGGGTCAGCTGTTGATGAGGATGCTGATGGTGTTATTTTCATTATCTGAGTTAGTGGCTTCTCACTGCTGTCTTGGTCATGTAGTTGATATACTTGTTGTAGTATAATGGTAAGGATGACTAACCAGCTCCTTCCATTTGTGCCTCTCATCAGCTTTGTCAATACGCGTTCAGATCATTGTGTCTTCCAGTCCTTTGTCATGTCTGTACATCTGGAAAAGCTACCTTTTAAGATCTGACCATTAAATGTCACTGATACCAATGTGATTTTTCCTGAAAATACATTGAATTCAATAATAATTTTGGTTTGCCTTTTGGAAAGAAATCAAATTGTATAAAAGAATTAAGTGTTGTCTAGATTTTGTTTTGATACTTCGCTGGCATGTTGTGTTTTTTGTTGGTTCATATTTAAATGTTACAAGTTGTGTTGTCAGAGGCTACCTGGACTTGTCTTTACAGACTAATTCAGCCAAAATGGTCAGCTTTTGCTTTCAGTGTCTAACCTTTTCTAAAATGGAGTGAAATCAGAAGCTCCTAGCGCAGCCCTTGTCTCTCCAGCAGCCGTCCTTTGTCCTGGTTCTGGCCCCACTGTGGCCTCACTAACTCCCTAACGTGTGTCCTAACAGCCAGGCTCTGTGGTAAAGCTCTTCTTCCTGCTGCTTCTCCTTACCGCACGCTAGCCCGGAGCAGCCGCATCCCCCGCCCCAGCATGAGTCAGGGGTGCAGCCGTGACACCAGTCGCGAGAGCAGCCGTGATACCAGCCCCGCTCGGGGCTTCACTCCTCTGGGTGAGTAAACCATGCAGGTGATTGATGGAGCCCACCATCAGCCGACTACCCTGCCCTCTACTCTACAATCCCTTCACTAGTCCCAAACCCCCAGTACTCAAGAATCCTTCTGGCCCTTCTCTATGGATCTTCCAATCAAACGGTCCCTTCTCACAGTCCCCCTTAATAATCCTCTTTCTCTTACCTGCCCACTGTTTTGCATGTACTAATTTTTTTGAATGTTTTGAATGCCATTACTTTGCATTTCCAAATGACCAAAGATCGGTCAGTTGTTTTTATTTATTTATTTTATTATTATTATTATTTTTAAACCTATATAAACTACTTTTGCATGTTGTCCAGACAGTATACATTTACTTCAGATTTCTGACTTTTTTACATACTTTGCCTTTTTTTAGTAAGGCTAATCTGTAAAATCTGACAGTCTGCTCTTTCAATGAGAGACATGATGAAGAGAGAAAGAAGACAGCAAGTGACCTGCAATGTACACCTCATTGTACTTTGTGTTCATTGCTAATCTGCTTCCACTGCTTGTGAATGTCTCCTACAGTGGCAAATGGAGAAATGTTGCGTCTCTCGTGCTGCTTGGCCGCAGTTACCAGTGTACCACTTGTATGTGTTGCTCATAGTTAGATGACATTTTGATTTTGAAGGGGGCATGCTGAATTTTGTGTCTCCTGCCACGGATGGCACTCTGTTTGGGTGTGGGTGCTGTAGTGTAGCACTAACCCTACCTGGGGTGTTACCCCCCTCTTCCTGTCCCCTGCAGCCTCCCGACGCCACTCTCGCTCCACCAGTGCGCTGTCCACGGCAGACCCCGTGGGCCAGTCAGGTGACCTGCATGCCCCCCTCTCCCTGCTCTCCACTTGAGCATGCCTTCATTCTGTCAACCAAGTTTTGCTCAATCAGGCTAAAATTTTCACACTTCAACTGACGTAGACTTGGTTATCATATGTTAAGCAATAAGTTGATTACACTGAAGTACATTAACTTCAAGTACCCTGAAGTGTGAAGGTTACGCTTGTTGTTTTGCCATGTTCATGCAGATGTTTTTGTTGCTCATCCTGCTAGATAATGCTTATTAGTTGCCTGTAGCTTCATCTGATTGAATTGTTTGTTGGGATAGTGACAGTTCTGTTTTGTTTAGCTCCGTTTATGTAGTTTTATTTAGGGAATTATTTTTGGTGCAAACAGTACTGGTTTGCTGGGTTTTCGTTGTCGGCGCTTGAGAGGAATTATTTTTTTCAGTTGTCTTCATTTGTGATTTGTGATATCTGTGCAATGCATTTCATGTTATTTTTGTCCTTCCTTTGGAATTCATGAATTTTGTGCTTTTCAAGACCCCCAGTGGTGCAAGTTTTGGGTGCTACTA
This sequence comes from Pygocentrus nattereri, assembly GCF_015220715.1. Taxonomy (NCBI): domain Eukaryota; kingdom Metazoa; phylum Chordata; class Actinopteri; order Characiformes; family Serrasalmidae; genus Pygocentrus; species Pygocentrus nattereri. The sequence goes on from NC_051216.1 coordinate 29,158,125, forward strand.
AAGGGGAAAAAAATGGAATTAATATCTGATTTTTGTCACTTGTAATTGGTCTGTGGTTTATCGACAGGTTGATGCTGTGTGGTTTTGTTTTGCTGTTGCCTGTTTTTGTATTACAGTTGCTCATAATTGAATTCATTCTCTTTGATTTTCTGGAGGCTTGATGATTTTATTGGTGATTTGGTCTCTATTTATATCCATCTTCTGTAAACTCATCTCACACTCTTTGTTCCCTTTCTCTCCAAATGTTGTGCCAAAGTGTGGGAAATTTGACCAGTTATGTAGCTATTCACAGACATGCAAGGTAAGTATCTTTTTTTTTAGTTCTATGGGTGGCACTCCTAACTTCTCCTCTGGTGTTCTTTTACTTCTCTTAGATCGGTTTGGGCTAATCCACCAGGCCCGTATTTCTGCCTCTGTCAATGCCATGAGAGTTCTGAACACAGGGACAGAGGTTGAAGCTGCTGTGGCTGATGCACTGGTAAGATTATTTTCCGTCATCATCTAAAGACTACAGTGTCTCTCTGTGGCCCCTTTCACACCTAGCATTAACATATATGTTGGGTGATCAGATCATAAATGGACAGGTGCGAACAGGGTCCAGTGTGTCCTGGACATGCACAGTGATTACACACATAAACCACATTTGGAGAGAGTGATGAGGGTGACTTGGCCTGATTGGTACAGCTAAATTTGGACCCCAAACTCGACCACAACTCACTGCAGCGATGGATGATTGAAGGCACGGTTTTACAGTGCTTTGATGTTAATGGAGTTGATCGATAGAACATGTCATCCTGGGATAAGCTGTTTTTTTGGAAATGCTTAATACAGTCTGGGCAAACTTGGGCTACATTTACACAGCAGATAAAAGTGGCCTGAATTAGATTTTTTCACCAAATCAGTTTTCTTTGTTTGGCTGTTCTCATTGTCTTTTAAATGTGATGTATATGCAACATCAGTCTGAACAGATCAGCTCTTAAACCCACCTGCATGCGCAAAAGAACAATACTTCGTGAGGCTTGTCCAGAGTTAAACAGTCATGACGGCCAGTGAAGGCCTGTCGCTCCCGGAGCTTTCAGTTTTCAGATCTTTGCCAGCATTACAGGAGCAGTTATGAAGTTCCAGTGGTTGACAGCTGGGCTCATCACCGACTATGTGTTCCAGTTCACCATAAAAAGGGCGCGAGTTGGACTGAAGTACAAGTCGCATGAATGTGTGGGGTTTGGATGCTCTCCCACTCCACAAACTAAAGAGCTTTGAACGCAGCAAACATTACCTCTAGGGTTACATTGATGCAGATACTGATATTGGTCTGATACCGTGCTCAGAGCACATAGACCATGAGAAGGCCATAACCTCACAAGTAAGCTCCTCAGATGCGTTAGCCTCGGATGTGATTCTTGCTGTAACTGAGCAGCAGACAGATGTTGAAAGATACAGATGAGGATTAAAACTACACGTGTGAGAGAGAGAGAGAGAATGCATAAGTGTGTAAAATGTACTTCATTAAAAAAAAAATTACTTGTTTGGGAACAAGCTGAGCTTGATCCAAGACTGATGTTGCACATAGTCTTGAACCCAAACTGAAACCTAGTGTTTTGTTGGGTACCTTTTGGCTCCACTGGGGTAGAAGACCTTTAGGCCTGATGCATCCCAGACAGTAAAAACGGGCTGCTTAATTTACTGGGTCATCAGACCAGAGACAGAACAGCTGCGTTGTGTACTTCCTATGTCTCATCCTCTGTTAGTTTAAAAGCTAAATTAAAAGTCTATGCAGTCTGAATATGCTTAATAGCTCTTACTGTACATGAATGAAAATACTTGCTGGACATTTTTGTCTCACAACATGTGCATCAGTGTGAAATGACATTGCCCTCCCTTCTTCACAAGTGGTCACTAAAAATGCATTCATGACGCATGGAAAATCCAAATGTCAGCATCTTATTGTCCATGTGAGATTTATATTATACTTGAGACGGAAGTTAATATCAGGTGTGAACAGGGGTTTGTCTGTTTCCTGTCTTGTTGTGAAATGAACTTTTAGAGTCAAAATAAAAGACCAATTTAATATTACAATACAATACTTAAAAATGCCAAGCTTGGATTATTTGAACTCTTAAGTTTTCTGTGAAAACACTTTTAATACATTAAACATTAGTTGTGTCTCAAAGTGAAGGTTGCAGCTAAGGTAGGAGAGACTTTGCTAGTGTTGTTATACTAAAGCTGCTCTTCAGTGCTCACTTACTCTTGTTCGAGCATTTTAGTTGTGCACATTGTAGACAGAAACATCAAAAAATGCAACATATTCAAATCTTACTTTTAAAAACATAAAAAAATTTAATATGATTTTGTGCCATGCATGAAGGATTGTTTGGAGACTGAAGGTCTCAACGGATACACCAGTCTTTCGATTTCTCAGAAATGAAAGGGACCTTTCTTGACCGCATTTGATGGATCCTAAAAAGTGGAAGTCTCCAGTGACAAAATGGCAGAGAAATGCAGGCTTCCTTCGCTGGATCTTTGACTTTGAGACACAGCTTTTGTTATGTAAACCAGTGTATATTCCTCTGTATTAAGTACCTCACTAGTAGCCATGTCTGTTACACAGCTGTGATTACCTGGGTACAATTTCCAAACTGTAATGGAGCCTTCTTTGAAATGTATATGTCTCTTTGCTCTTCCTTTCTTGTTTCTCTGGTAATATCTTCAGCTGTTAGGAGACTCCAGGAATAAGGTAGTTTTTGAATCCACACTGTATTGCCATCTTATCCACTAATCCGCAGTTACTCATATCATCATGCAGTGAGTGTCGAGTGAGGCTGAAAGCACTTCAGAAACCACCACAAGCATTTCATTTCTAATTTATTAAGCGTTTCTAATCAACACATTCATCTCATCTGCACAGTTTTCACCAGTTTCATCTTCTGCAGTTTGTTAATACAAGTGATTGAAGTATTATATGCACATCTGTTGAGGTGAATATTGTAAAATTTATTTTGGTGTGGTGTTTTGATTTCTAAGTGTTTGACACATCCCAGTGAATCCATGCATTTCCACCAAAGCATATCTCACCAATATCTCTACTACCCAGACTGGCATAGCAGTAACATGATTTTCGTCTTCATAAATAGCTAGATTTAATTACTTCAGTCGGTTGTGAGACAGTACATCATCAGCACTTACTGTACTAATGATATAAGCTGGACTGGCTTTCAGTGCATTGCTAAGCTATTGGAGCTTTAGGATAACTAAGTATCTTGCTATTTAGCAGTTATGTTTTAAATATCCCAAGAAAATCTCAAAGCAGTCTTTAACATTATAGCCATGTATTGTTCTTACTTAAATCCTGCATGGCTTCCTTCTCATGGCAAAGACAAAATGCAAAGACTTGTGCCTGGTGAATCTTTGAATTAACTCCCCTGGCTGGCCGAACTCTAACTATAATGTTATTATTGAATCTTTAGCTTTTTATTGCACTTTGAGTCTCTGTAACCTCTTGTGCACTCTTCCCAGCGCAAGCCTATGAGGCGGCGGTATGAGTCTCCAGGGATGTATTCAGATGATGATGCCAACAGTGATGCATCCAGTGCTTGTTCTGAGCGCTCGTATGGCTCACGGAATGGTGGTATCCCGCACTACTTACGACAGACGGAGGATGTTGCAGAGGTGTTGAACCACTGTGCCAGCTCCAATTGGTCTGAGAGGAAGGAGGGTCTTCTGGGCCTGCAGAACTTGCTCAAAAGCCAGCGTGTTCTTAGGTAAGCTTGGAGAAGCCTTAATGTTCACAGTAAAGGAGGTTTCAAGTAGTGATCTCTTGCTTTATTTATATGCCCAGTTACACATGTGCCCCTATTTATATGTGACATTACAGCCTTTACATATAGTTATGTGAGGTTGGAGTTACTGTGCAAATTGCGTAGGATAGTACTAATAGGACAGCACTAATTCTAGTGTTTTGTCCTTGTTCCAGCCGAGTGGAGCTGAAAAGATTATGTGAGATCTTCACCAGGATGTTTGCAGATCCTCACAGCAAGGTAACCTACAGGGAAGACTGCATGCTGCTTTCAGTTGTTTACTAATTTTGTGTTACGAGTTAATTACCAATTCTATTTGGTTTAAACATCTGAGAGATGATGGTGTAGAATTTTCATTAATAAATATAAACATGTTAAATAGCATGTCTTTCTCACACTACATATTTCTCATCATAAGTTTAGGGAACGTTTGCAGATACATGTTGGTTTGTGGCCACTAATGAGTGTTTTTTGTTATTTGCATGTTCTGCCTTGGTGTGGATTTTAATAACAGAGAGTAAGTGAAGCTTGGATTTTCACTGTTCCATTGAAAAATGTATTTTATCTCTGTACTGTTGTATGCTATGCCAAATTTAGATTGCCAAACATTAATAAGTGACTAAAACCTGTTGTTTTGTATATCCGTCCTTCAGCTAGATTTAAGTTTTAAACTTTAAGTTCTGACAAAGTTCTTTGTCTGTGATGGTAATAAATGGATTCTCTGTCTCAGGTGTTCAGCATGTTCTTGGAGACTCTAGTAGACTTCATTACTGTTCACAGAGAGGATCTGCAGGACTGGCTTTTTGTTCTGCTCACTCAGCTACTTAAGAAGATGGGTGCTGATCTCTTGGGCTCAGTTCAGGCTAAAGTGCAGAAGGCTCTGGATGTCACTCGGTTAGAAGATTCACTTACAGTTGTTTGCAAAGTTTTGGCACCCTTGGTCAAATAACATTTTGTTGATTTTCTGAATGAAATGAAAATAAGGGCATGTTCTGTACAGAAAATGTAGCACTGCACATTTTATTGAATGTAATGAAAATGCCATTTTTAAGTTTGTTCACTATAAAGGTTCATTTAAATTATTACACATTACATTATTTTCATTTGAAAAATCAGCAAAATGTGCAGTTTGGCATGGAATGTACAAACTTTTGCATATATAGCTTTACCTGCTACTTTGACTCTTTGTTTGTATTTTAATCTCTCCTTGCTGTCTTGCAGTGAGTCATTCCCATTTGACCAGCAATTTAACATCCTTATGAGGTTTATTGTTGATCAAACTCAGACTCCGAATTTGAAGGTAAAAGCTATACTCAAGTATTTCTTGTTACAGTTTGCAGTTAGTAAAGAATAATTAGAAATTGTTTGGCTTTGTATAGTAAGTGTTCTTGTAAATGACAGGTGAAAGTGGCTATCCTGAAGTATATTGAGTCTTTGGCAAGGCAGATGGACCCTGCAGACTTTGTGAATTCCAGTGAGACAAGATTAGCTGTGTCCCGTATCATTACCTGGACCACAGAACCCAAAAGCTCTGATGTCAGAAAGGTATGTCACCACAGTCAACACAGTCATCACAGGTCATCAGTGTTCACTGTAAGCGCAAGACATGGATGTGACCAAAAGCAATATTATGGTTGAACTTTATCTCAGTACTGCAAGATCTACACATTTCCCGTGTTAGCAGCCTAAATGCAGCCTAGAGTTGGCGATCAGTCTTTGTCATTGTCTTATACTGTTACACTGTCTGCCCTGCCGCTGTGGCCTAGACCCTTCATAACTGGGCGAGTGAGGACTTTTCAGGCAGGCCCAGCACTGCAGCCCTGCTGCCTGGAGAGGGTAACCTGGAGGAAAGGTGTAAGCAGGTAGTGCCCTCCCACTGGTCTAACCGCCAACCAGCACGCACCACCGGCATCTAACCACTGCAAGAGTGTGACATTTAAAGTGTGACCTTTCTGTCTCTAACCTGCATACTACTGCCTCTCCAAATAATTTCTGAACATCGCAGTTCTTACCCCTGTTAATAGGGGTGGATAATGATGCAAATAAGATTGATAGATCAAAAATGACATTCTAATTTTGTTGTCCTCTTGTCTTTCTGATTTGTGGTAGTTGCCGAGCTGTGCAGGAAGCATACAAAAAAAAAGCCGCTGTTTCTCTTCTCTTCTGCCTAACTCATTTTGTTCGTTCTGACAAAATAACAGTGATTTAAACCACATGCATGTATGAGGGTAACAGCTAAAATTGTGTGATTTAAGATAAAACAGGTTTAAACTGTGTAAAATCACAAGATTATCAGAACTCAGAAATTGCTTTCACTCACATATGAGTTGTCTGTAATTTATTTTCTTGTCTGTGTTACCTCTTGTAGTTTTCAGCTTCATCCATGAAGTTTTTCAGCATGCCTGGATTAGACTGTCAGATCTTTGATTTGGATCACTGATGGACACTGTTCTGTGTTGTATAGGCTGCCCAGGTGGTGCTGATCTCTCTTTTTGAGCTGAACACGCCTGAGTTCACCATGCTCCTGGGAGCTCTGCCCAAAACATTTCAGGATGGAACCACCAAGCTCCTGCACAGCCACCTGAAGAACTCCAGCAACACCAGTGGAGTGGTAAATGTCTGCCATCCCTTGAGTGTTTGTGCTTCTATTGATGAGTCTCTGAAACCATGTATAGTTAGTTTAGACAGCCCAAGAACTGTTCATTGAGGGAATTATGGAGGGGCTCAGAAGCCACAGACAAGTCTAAGATTACCCTATGCAGTGCCAGGTGTTGGCTGGAGCGATGTAAAGCACACCACCATTGGACTCTGGAGCTGAGGAGGTTCATTCCCTGGAGTGTAATGTTTACCCAGTGCAAATTTATGCAATAAGTCACTTCAAACTTCTTGGCAACAGTTTGGATGAGGCCCTTTCCTCTCCCAGCATAACAGTGTCCTTGTGCAAAAAGTCAGGTCCATAAAAGAACTGGTTTGAGGAATGTGTAAGAACTTGACTGACCTGCACAGAGCTCTGGCCTCAAGCCCACCTTAGAACTGAATTAAAACATTGACTGGGACTGCAAGCCAGGCCTGATCTCGCATCATTCCTTGGCCTCACTAATGCTCTTAAGGCTGAAGTGAATCCCTGCAGCCATGATCCAAAATCTAATGTAAAGCCTTCCCAGTACTTTGCTGCATAGATAAGCAATCACTGATGCAAGAGTTTGGAGTATTCATGCAGAATTGTGAAAATTAGAAATGGAATTGGTGATTAATTCTATTAATAAGTAAATTAAATTCTATTAATGTAAGTCACAGACCGCATTGATGCTTGCTTGTCTAGTTGTGTGTTTTGGTGCATTGACCGCAGATTTTACCCTTGTTTTCTTCTAACATAACAGAGTTCCCCGAGCAGCACAATGGGGCGTACACAACCCAGGCACCCATCCAGCAGGACCAGTCCCCTCACTTCCCCCACAAACTGCTCCCACGGTGGACTTTCACCCAGGTATACTGTCTCCTCCTCTCATTCTGACTTCACTACTCAGCTAATGCATGATGACACTCTTGGCATGATGGTCTGGTGGATAGTCACTGCAGAATCTGGGCTTTTGCTTCTTTGATCTCTCTCACGCTAACCTTTACTGTCTGGGGAAAAAAAATCTATTGCTTTTGTCCAAAACGCCCTAAAAACCTGAAACTTTTTTCTATTTCTAAGTGAGGTTGTACCTTTTTAGTGCCGTACCTTTAGAGCTACAGTCCAGTTTTATTGTGGCCGCCAGATTTTCCTCAGTGATGTCACCTTAAGGTTCTTGAGGTTCTGAAGGTCAATATAGAATCAGCATCGACCGTAACTGTTCTGTAGGCAGCACACCTCACAGAACATAGATGACCGTTTACAGGTTTCTGCATCATTCTAAACTCTCTTTAACTCATGCTGCTAACCTTAACATTCCAACTAGTTTCCTAACATTCCATCCTATTTTTCTCTCTTCCTGTTCTTCCCTCTACATCTTTTCTCTTTCCCTTCCCTTTCTCTTTCCCTTTCCCTTCTCTTTCTCTTTCCCTTCCCTTCTCTTTTGCTTCTCTTCTCTGCCTTCTCTTCTCCTCCCCTTTTCTTTCTCTTTCTCTTCTCTTTCCCTTCCCTTTCTCTTTCCCATCCCTCCTCTCCTCTCCTGTGTGTTTTATGCCTCCTGCCCTGTTCTCTTCCTCTCTGGCTGTTCTTTGGGCACAGTCGATTGTGGGGTTGGAGTGTCGATGGGTTCTCAAAGCACCCAGCTCCCCCTCCTCCTCCGTCTCACCCCTCCCTCAGGGCCCTCCGCTGCGCACTGTCACCCAGGTAACTCAGCCGATAGCCTATCACTGCGAGGAGGGGTGGCGCAGGTGCTAAGACCCGACTCACTCATGACAAACCCCATCAAGTTATGACATCTGGCTTTTCAGTGAAACCTTTTTATATTGCAAGAGTTTATGAGTTTATCTACATAATAGTAGAAGTGTGTTATATATGTAATGTCATGTCATCATACTAATTGCCTAAACATTTTTATATATTGTATAACTTTAATATGTTAATTATGTCCTCTATCTACTTAAAGACTTAAAGAGCAGTCCATAAACGTTTTGACAGTGACTTTTTTGTTTGTTTGTTTTTGCTCTGTACTCCAGTACACTAGATTAAAGGAAAGTATCTTTATGAAAGTAACATGCAGACTATTGGGAGTGATTTGTGCTTGCCACTTGCTGTATGCATCTCACATTTGATTGGAGGAGCACTTAATAACACAAATTTCACTTCATCTTGCACTGCAAACAGTAGAGTGCCACTGACTGTTTCTTAACCCTGAAGTGAAATGTGATGCCTGTAAGCCTCACTTTATACAATGTCTTGCCAGTGCTTTATGAATGCTGCGCACAACACTGACTTTCCTTTCTTCCCTTCTCTTCTCCTGGACAGCATGTTGGAGTATGACACTGAGAATATGAATTCTGATGAGATCTATAGTTCTCTACGTGGTGTAACAGAAGCCATCCAGAGCTTTAGCTACCGCAGCCAAGAAGATCTTAATGAACCAATCAGACGTGAAGGCAAGAAGGATGATGCGGTAGGTCCTCTTAAAAGTAATTTTGTTACTTTGAATATTTTTGTATCCCCCTTTTTCCCTATGAATTATACCTAATGGATACACAGATGTCCAGAATAAGTTAATGTAATAAAAAGGTTTGCTTGGATTCATTAGTATAACCTGTACTATCTCCACTAATGTGGAAAAGGCACCCCTTGCCTATCTTGGGGTAGTGCTGGCAAAGATGCTCACTCTAAATCATCCACAGTGTAAAGTGGTTCACATATTTATTATTACTGAAAAGTTTATAAGGGTGACACAACAAAATATGTATAAAATATGTCTGGTTTAATTCTTCCCATTAAAAGTATTTTGTGGGCACCACTAAAATGGACCCTCCCATCAAAGAAAGTGACAGTATAATATGCTTGTTTATTGGCTGTTATGTCTCAAACATGTTCATGCTTTCAAAGAATGCAATTTCTTAACATTTCCTAAAGACTTCTAGGGCCCCAGTTCGGTTGCCTCTGCCCCTCTGTAGTCACGCCACTGATTTTTTTTCTATGGAATTTTACATCCAGCAATAGCTCTGATTACAAAATTTTTGTTTGTAAGTGTTACTACTTCAGTAATTGCACTTTTTTCTTTCTCAACTTTCTCCCAGGTTGGCAGGGAAGCAGCATCTCCAGGCTCCGATTCTCGGTTAGGTTTGGATATAGTCGAAGGAGGCCGCACTGCCTTGGATAATAAGACGTCCCTGCTCAACACGCCCTCTCCTCGTGCTTTTGCTGGGCCAAGAACACGCGAGTTTGCACCCTACGGATATGGAGACACTATTGGTGGTTACGATAAAAGTGCTCTCAAAGAGGCCGTGTTTGACGATGATGTGGAGCAGTTCCGTGATTGTAAGTTTTTATTCTGCCATTATTTTATTTCTCTCATGCTCACTTTGTCCGTCCCATATCATTTCATACTCGGTAGCTGTCACTGTCTGTGTTAGAGTGAGAAAACATAAAAAAAGATTAGGTAAACAAAAGTCATACATGGACTAAAATGAAAATACAGTGCAGCTATCAATGTTCTGCAGTAAAAGTGTTTTTGTGCTAAAATTTACTTGCTAGGTCATAATACTAGGTCATAATACAAAGCACTTAGCACTTAGCACTGCTTACTATTTACTCTTTGCACAATATCATGGTACTTAGTGGAGTTTGGGTTGTTTCGTGAACACTGTAAAGGCTGTTGCAGCGTTGGTTAGTAAACAATTACTTCAGTTGTTATAAGACCCATGATGTAGTATATGCCAATTAAAACACAGGGTAAATAATTGTGAAGAAATCATTTAAGTTATCTCATTATAAATAAATGAAATTATTCATGTTTAAGGAAGTTAGTTTGAAGCTAGTTAAATTAAGAAACAAGATGCCTAAAGAAACAGTGGCCCTAGATAGTGTAGCATCCAGAATCCATTGTTCCAACTGTTTTATACAGTGACAGGACGTTTTATTTATATATATATAAAATTTTTATTAATTTATATATATAAAGAGAAAATAAAGAATATGTGCTCCTTATATAAAAAAAAGCAGACCAGGTGTAAAGTTATAAACTAGTTATGTTTGGTTGCTCTTTTATTTTAATTGTCACAGTGGACGTGGTGTTCAACATGAGCATAGCGAGTCAGTGCTATTCTGCTACTGCTCACCTAGCCAACACAGGACTGAATGAGGACTCATAGTGGTGTATTAGAATGAATTATAATAGTGTGAAACACAAGGAAACTGGCTTGAGCTTGAATGATGTAGCAGGTAGGACAGTTGTATTGAATTCTTAGGGGTTGTGAAAATTTGATTAAAAAGTGGTAGTTTTAAATGAGTATGAAAAACAGTAATATTTCCACCACCCCCTCCAACTCTGCATTACAGCATCATAGTATATAGTGTGCACACTTTGTGGAGGAAGAAGAGAGTAAGGGAGAATTGAGGGAGGGTCTTGGCTATCACCAAGTGTTTGTCATCACATCCCCTGCTATGCTCCCTCCTCCTTTCCTTCCCCCTCTACAGGCCGTCGGCAGGAGTGTGGTGAAAACAAGATGGTGCTCCACAAGGGCTTTGCTCCTGGTAAAGGCCTGCACAGTAGAATACGAGAATTGCTGCATTTTGCAAACATTTGGGCATTTGTGTTTCCTCCCCTTTCAGTCCAGTTCATTTCAATGTTTCTCATTTAACCCGTCTCATCTTAAGTGGCATGGCTGCTTCTGTGCTGACAATGCTATAATGATGGCACTCTTTCATGCTTGAATCACTAATAAAGTGCAGTAACCTAAACTGTAGAATTTTTGTTTGTACCTTTTTTAAACTGTATTAACATTAAGTTTTTTTCCAGTCTTTGTCATTGCATCTTGCCATGGAAGAAAACTAACAAAGCTATAACTTAGATTATTGTGTATAAAGAAGTTGCACTACAAGACTGTGTATATAACAAACTAACAGAATTTTAATAAAATGCTAGCTCTTATGTTTTGTCTCTGTTAACTTTAGTGTCACCTTAGTCTAGAATAGAAGTGTTTCTGTGACAATGCTACAGTTAGCCCAATAGCTAATTGAATGTAGAATGTTTTACCTGATTTGTGCTTTGCTCTGACTAAAGTTGCTCTGAACCACTCAGATCTGGTGGCAGACCTGCTGAAAGAGCTGTCCAATCACAATGAGCGAGTGGAAGAGAGAAAAGGGGCTTTAGTGGAGCTACTGAAGATCACACGGGAGGACAGCATGGCTGTGTGGGATGAACACTTTAAAACCATCCTGTTGCTGTTGCTAGAAACACTTGGAGACAAAGATGTGAGTTTTAAAAACAAGTGCCATTTGCTCTTGCCACCGTCATGGTAACTTCTGAATATCTGTAAAAGTCCCACACAGTTTTAGTCTCACTATCAGTCGTGGGCTGGAGGTTAGGGAACTGGCCCTGTGACCGGAAGGTTGCTGGTTCGATCCCCTTGGCTGACAGTCCATGACTGAAGTGCCCTTGAGCAAGGCACCTAACCCTTGCTCCCCAGGCTCTGTGGATAGTGCTGCCCACTGCTCCGGGCAAGTGTGCTCACTGCCCCCTAGTATGTGTGTTCACTAGTGTGCATGTATGTGGGTGTTTCACTGCATGGATGGGTTAAATGCGGAGGTCTAATTTCACAGTGTGCAAAACACAGTGACAAATGGTTGTTAATTGTATTCTATTCCTATACAAACACTGAATGTGTGTCACTTTGCATTTTCTCTTACAGCACACCATCCGGGCTCTAGCTCTGCGTGTCCTGAAGGAGATCCTAAGGAGTCAGCCGGCACGCTTTAAGAACTATGCAGAACTCACAATCATGAAGACACTAGAAGCTCACAAAGACTCTCACAAGGAGGTTAGAAAAATGTTTCTTTAATGTTCCTTTTAGCATTAACTGAGCAGTACATATTCTTACATGTCAATGGGCTGTTCTGTATATTGACTTCTCTGCTCATCTTCACAAGTTATTATTTGAATCCCTTCAATACTTCATCAATTTCTAAATATTGTTCTTAAAAAGACTAAACTGCCTTTGTGGTGGAGAATATGCCCAAGCCCAAGACCCTGTAGACATTTTCCAAGAAACACAGTAGTCTCTCATTCATATAGGCTATGTATGATTCAGGGAAATGACCCTGTTTTTTACAGCGTTGAAAAGCCAATTGGTCTCTCTAATCCCAGAGAAGATCCAACACCTGCACCTGTGGAAACAGAACACCTTAGTTACAGCTTAATCCCAGGCAGCCCACCCCTAGCACAGATCAATGAATGAATAAATGAAGCACAAGACACCCACGTCTGCAAGGAAAAGCTTTAGTTTACACTCACTTTTTTTCTGCCCACACTGTCGGAAAAGGGTACTGTCAGGTAAATTTTTCAATCAAGTTATAAACAGTGAAAATGTCCCCTCAAAGGGACAACAGTGGATTCAATGTCCACTTAAATAATGTTTTCCCCAGGAGAAAAAGTACATATTTGTATCTTTTCGTAACTTGATGTTTTAAAACGGAACAATAAAATTAAAAGCCTGTTCACAAGAAAGACCAAAATGTTTCTTTTTTACAGATAACACTAATTGGCTACAGCGAATCATATGCTACCTTATATTGCATGCACAGGCTAACGTTAGCGAATTGTGTTATCTGATTTAGCTTTCTAACCTTACATTAATGTTAGCCAATGTTAGGTAATATTAACGTTGTCTGAGACCAATAACAGCCTTTCTCCTGTTGTCTGTAGGGCACATGCACCCCCTCACTGTTCAAAAAAGGAATGAGAGAGATAACATGCCAGTATAATGTTAGTCCAGCTTATAGTCGGATCATGTTGGAGTTACAAATTCATGGCTAACAATATGAGGCTGAAGTTTGCTTCATATTTGCAAGCTAATTTTCCCGTTTCACCTTAAATGGCATAGCAGTTATAATGCTTGCTGCACCATTTAAGGTGGAGGAGGAAGCTGGTGATTTACAAGTTAACTTCAGCTTCGTGGTAACATATAGTTGAAATGAAAAACCTTCAATTAACTGGCAAACAAATGTAAGGTGTAGGCACCTTAGCATGACAGGCTTGAAATAGGATCACATCCACAGTTTCACTTGTCTAAATGTTAAGAAGGAGGTTCTGAGCAAGAACCTGAAAATCGCAGTCTTGCAGCAGCTTCTCAGCGGTACTGTTTATGGTCAGATTTATGTTTATTAGCCAGCTAATCAAATGTTTTGTTTTTGTTCTTTCAACTATAATATTAACACAAAGCTACGTTCTGCCTCTGCCTGCCCATACTAGTGGTTACGTTTGAGGTAGAGGCGGTCAATTAATCTGCTGTGGTCCATGCCCATGCAGCAGAATGGTAAAAGTCAACAGAGGGGAAAAAATGTGTTTTTTGGGGGAAAATATGAGAAGGTAATTGAAATAGATGAAATTATTAGCTGAAATATTTTTCAGGTTTTTAAAAAACGGTGAAGGCCTTTTAAATTATATAATTTCTATTGAAAATCATGCAGTTATGTTCCCTAATTAAACATACAAAAGAATGTTTTACCGGTGTTATTTGAGAATGCTGTTTTCTCTGCTCAGTCATTGTGATAGTGATCAGCACATCATTGTTGGCTTAAGTTGATCACATACATTGTGAGTAGTTTCTGTGAGCAAAAGAATAGATAGCTTTTTTAATTTATGTCAATAATGGTTTTGGACAAATTACTGGATTATTAGAATGGGAGGTCCAGCAAGGTCCCAAGGCTCTAGAATTATATACATGCTTTTAAGCATACTCTCATTTTTATAAATCATTCACACACAAATGATCAGAACTGAATTTAGCATCAAATTAAGGTTTGTTTTATAAATAAAGCCCTCAGTTGCCTTGATCTGGTAACTCCTGAGTGTTGTAATACATCCAACCTAATGAAACATATGATAACATACTAATGGATCTCCATCAAGAACACTGCAGAGTATTTCTCAGGATGAGATACAAAGTATTAGCCCTGTTACGCTGACAAAACATCAGTAGTAGTAGGTTTTCTGGCTAGCTTTCTTACTTTTTCAGGACAAAAATAACAAATAAATCCAATGTTCTCTTATTTTCTCAGTCTATTAAATCTGGTTTGTTGAATGGTATATTCATCAGTGCAGAGGCTTAGAAATAAGACAACAAAATTCGGAATTAAAAAATTGAAAAAACTACTCTATTTGAAATGTTCTGATAAGAACTGAAAGTCATTCCTAGCCATCGATATTGATTTGAGTTTTGGAAAAAAATCTTAAGTTTTGTCAATATCCATTAAAATATGAGATGTTCCCATAGTATCACATTTGTAACAAAACTATTTCCTCTGACTCCAGTGTGATTATAGATATTATGGTAATGATAAAAATACAGAGGAATTTTATCCACTGTCCTTTTCCTGACTGGCAGACTTCGTGTTTTTGGTAAACTATGCAGGTGAGAAACATTGTCGCCCATGCAAACACAATAAGGAACTTTTATTTCCTGGCACAAAGTTTTCAGTGTTGCCTTTTTGAACTGTCAGTGTTATATGCATATATTGTTTGTGTACAAGGATTAAAGAATTTTGTAAAGGATGGCTTTGATGTTTGTTGTTGACGTTTAATGCGCTAGAACCTGAATGCATTTTCTTTTTTCTGCTGTACACACAGGTTGTAAGGGCTGCTGAAGAGTCTGCCTCCACCCTAGCTGGTTCCATCCATCCAGAGCAGTGCATCAAGGTTCTGTGTCCAATTGTACAGACTGCAGACTACCCCATCAACTTGGCGGCTATCAAAATGCAAACTAAAGTCATCGAACGCATAGCCAAGGAATCCCTCCATCAACTGCTGCCAGACATCATTCCTGGACTCTTACAAGTGGGTGCCTTATGTTTTTTATTAGCTAACATATTTTTTTTATATATATAAACATATAAATGTATTAATATATCTGTTTATTTAGAGTGAAAGGACCAGTACAAATGCAAATATTTTTGCTTTCATGTACATTAAAAGTTACTAACTTGGGCTTTTTTTTTTTTTTTACTGCACTTGTATAATTTTACAGGTAAAACGGGAAGAAAAAAGTCAAATATTTTCTGATTTCTTTTGTATCATATTATTCAATTCAGCTTTAAATGATCAGTTTTCGTACTCAGCAAGTGCCTTTCATGGTCAGTACAGAACAAAATCCTAATCATCGCATCTTTTATCATTTACTGTTTAAACTTTAATGTTAGTGGAGCCACAGCTGTCTAGGTAATTGACCTTTGGCAAAGCTGGCAGAGGTCAGTATTTGTTGTATTAGCATAGTCTAAAATGGGAACACTGTCTTATTTGTACCTTATTTGTTCTTTACTCATGTACCACACTGCCATCAGTCCCTTCACTATCCTTTGACCCTTGTGTGTGCATGACATGAGTGTGTCTCGATCAGTCACACTCTCCTCTCTGTCTGCCTGCAGGGCTATGACAACACTGAGAGCAGTGTTCGCAAGGCCAGTGTGTTCTGCCTGGTGGCCATCTACTCTGTGATCGGTGAGGAGCTCAAGCCCCACCTGGCGCAGCTGACGGGAAGTAAGGTACAGTCTCCTGGTCACTAGCTCAAAGTTCTCTGTCCCTCTCCACTCGGGTAAACCCTCTTATCATTCTCCCCTTTGTTTATTTGCTTACTTTTTATTACTGTGTGTTTCAAGTGTTGGAGCAGCAGTTATTTTTATCACAGTTTCAAGTAATTTGTCCTTGAATTGCTTAACCCTGGTGTGGGAGCGTTTTTAGCCTGACCTCTGGAAACCTTGACTTGTTTGATTATCAATTGGTATGCAACATTGCCTCAAGATTAATATTTAAGTAATGTACAACCCCAATTCCAGTGAAGTTGGGACGTTGTGTAAAACATAAATAAAAACATAATGCGATGATTTGCAAATCCTTTTCAGCCTATATTCAATTGAATACACTACAAAGACAAGGTATTTAATGTTCAAACGGATAAACTTTATTGTTTTTTGCAAATATTCACTCATTTTGAATTTGATGCCTGCAACATGTTCCAAAGAAGTTGGGACAGGGGCATGTTTACCACTGTTACATCACCTTTCCTTTTAACAACACTCAATAAGCGTTTGGGAACTGGGGACACTAATTTTTGAAGCTTTGTAGGTGGAATTCTTTCCCATTCTTGCTTAATGTACAACTTCAGTTGCTCAACAGTCCGGGGTGTCCTTGGTCGTATTTTGTGCTTCATAATGCGCCACACATTTTCAATGGGAGACAGGTCTGGACTGGACTCCCCAGTCTAGTACCCGCACTCTTTTACTACGAAGCCACGCTGTTGTAACACGTGCAGAATGTGGCTTGGCGTTATCTTCCTGAAATAAGCAGGGATGTCCTTGAAAAAGACGTTGCTTGGATGGCAGCATATGTTGCTCCAAAACCTGTATGTACCTTTCTGCATTAATGGTGCCTTCACAGATGTGCAAGTTACCCATGCCATGGGCACTAACACACCCCCATACCAACAGAGATGCTGGCTTTTGAACTTTGCACTGATAACAATCCAGACAGTCTTTTTCCTCTTTGGCCCGGAGGACACGACAATTGCACGTTGAGAAACGTTGTTCTTAAACTGTTGGACTATTTGCTCACGCAGTTGTTTACAAAGTGGTGAACCTCACCCCGTCCTTGCTTGTGAATGACTGAGCCTTTCAGGGATGCTCCCTTTATGCCCAATCATGACACTCACCTGTTTCCAATGAACCTGTTCACCTGTGGAATGTTCCAAACAGGTGTTTTTTGAGCATTCCTCAACTTTCCCAATCTTTTGTTGCCCCTGTCCTAACTTCTTTGGAGTGTATTGCAGGTATCATTCAAAATGAGTGAATATTTGCAAAAGAACAATAAAGTTTATCCGTTTGAACATTAAATATCTTGTCTTTGTAGTGTATTCAATTGAATATAGGTTGAAAAGAATTTGCAAATCATCGTATTCTGTTTTTATTCATGTTTTACACAGCGTCCCAACTTCATTGGAATTGGGGTTGTAACTTGTCTTATCCTAAAAACAATTAACCCAGTTTTTGGAAACAGTTTGTCATTTAAAAAAAAAAAAAAAAAGCTAAATTATTTGGTCAGTTTGTCAACATTTTCATGAAGCCTAGTCGCTGCATTTCACGTTCATTGTGGTCATGTTTCACAGTAATGCTGGATGTTCTGTCCACAGATGAAGCTGCTGAACCTGTACATCAAAAGAGCCCAGACCACCAACAGCAACAGCAGCAGCTCCTCTGATGTGTCGTCCCACAGCTAACCCGATTTTAGGGGACATGCTCATCAGTGCCCTGCAATCACCAGTGGGAACTTAGTTGTGCCTCCTTCAGACCTCTTTGTTCCTCTTTATCTCCTGTTGTTTTCCTGGATATTTCCAGGGAAGACATTTTGCCCAGTTTGGTTTTTGTTTCCTTTATTTCTTTTCTGAATGTAAAAAAGTGTGAACTGAGAAAGAGAAATGTTTTTCTTTTCCAGTGCGTTATTAGGGATCAGATCTTCCTTGACTGGCATCACCTTCTAGGTTGTTTTTTTTTTTGTTTGTTTGTTTGTTTGTTTGTTTGTTTTTTTGAAGCATAGACTTTCTTCATCTCTGAAGAAATGATTTAAGACTTGATATTTAAAATTAATAATGTGGTCTTTTTCAAATCTATAGTGTTTGCAATACTTACATTGTTGTTTGTTGCTTAATGGAGTTTTACAAGAACATTTGGGGCGTTTTGAATGGGAACAGTTGTGTAGGTCGAAAATGTCACTTGAATCTCAGTTAGTGGTAGAGGATCATTTGGCTGGCCGAGTGATTTAAATGTGATCATAAACAGGATATAGAGTCGTTTTAAGGTTAAGGCAAAATGAGAACCAAAAAAATTTAAGACTAAATGTAGAAATTTATTTGTATCAAAATGACATGCCACTAGATCTGCACACCTTACAACACAGAAAATATTGTGGAGGAACTTTTATCTTTGAATTTTATGTTTTATGTTCATCATTGAAGGCTGTGGAGTAAAGGCTGTTTAAAGTCTGTGGATTTGTATAATTTTGAGTTGCTTTGCTTTATAAAGATTTTAAATAGCTTTTTAGTTTTTATGGTAAATTATGCCCAGATGTAGTGGCACAAAACCACACCTGAGAACAAGGACAAGCTACTGGATGAAGTATGTTTCTAATAGAGCCATCCCAGGATTTTGCATAACTGTTCATGAAATTCAGCACAAATTTTCTCCAGTCAGTGGCTCAGGATTTATGATAGCAGTTGATTACTGGCCACTATTGCCACAGCTGTGATGTCCAATCAAATAACGAATGTGCTCACATGAAAATTAGCAAATTTCATCAGTCTTATTTCCTCCAGGATCACGAGTCATTAAACTATTTAATCACACTGAAAACTCCATATGACATATTTTATGTCCAGAAGTGAAGCAAATGCAATCAAAGGACTGATGTTCTGACCTGCTGAGATCTGTTACATTGGTACATTCACATTTTACTGGCAGCAGATATCCAAAATACTACTTTTAGTGTATATATGCAACTTGACTCAATTTCTACAAAATAGTAATGAAAGCCACGGTGTAAAGAGCATCACAGAATCCTGGGTGGAGCTACATTACATGAACACAGATGTTAAAAGAAGCCCTCTTTGTTTTGGAAAAAAAGACAATCTGAAATGTAAATCAGTGAAAAAGGTTGAAGTGTTGGGGGGAAAAAAAAAAGTTGTAGTGATGGAAAAAATCATTTATGGGGTGTTACAAAAATCAAATTCATTTCAGGCACGAACGTTTACAGGTGCTTCACGTTGCATTGAAAGAAATGAGCGGAACTTGACAAGCAGGGAAGCAAACCTGAAACTCTGAAAGTCTGTATGTCCCTGAATCACAGTGGCACTGAATCCTAAACCTAGTCCAGAACTCTAAAATCTGTAATGACCTTGCTGCTTACAATAAATATGTAGACTCTGGTGGACATCCTCCAACTGTCAGTGGTTTTGAGGGACACGTGGATAGTGACAGAAATGTCGAACACTACCATGCCTTATGTTCTCTTTTCTCATAGTACGTTTTGACCACTACGACGGATGCTTACGAGTGTGCACTCTGACTGAAATGTGAATATGTGCTATAGATGCAGTGCCTGTGTCTGTGGCGCCATGAAATCCCTCCAAATTGGCTCCCAAAGAAATGAACTTTAAATACCATGTTACATTGTTGACTGTCTGAACTTTTCACCTTTCCTTCTGCAGCTTTTGCTGTCAGATGCTTTTTTTTTGTACATAAATTTCCACCGTTGCTTTGCAGTTGTCACGAAGAAGAGCAAAAATACTTGGGTTTTGCACTCTTTTGCACGTTAGCAAATAGCCTGCATGTTTTGGAACTTGACCATCTTGCGGTGCAGCGACTGGCCTTGTTGCTGTTTTAGAGAACTCGCCTCCTGAGTAGCGTGGTCAGTCTGTAAATACAGTATTATTCTTTTCCCCACGAGAGGAGGCAGCTGAGTACCGAAATTTAAACAGGGCTTAACCAGTCGACCAAAACTTCATCTGTCTGTTTCTCCATAAACAAAACCGTTATACAGTTTGAGGGCAGGCGCTGAAGGCATCCTAGTTTCCATGTTGTACTACATTTTGGGGCATGTGGCTTTTACAAAGGTACACTACGTGTGCGTGCCTTGGTAGTATGCAGCTTTTCTTTGTTGAGTGGCCATGAACTGATTCCAGCCATGGACCATGCAAGACTTTTTAATATTGTTTGAACTGGGGCCAATTGAATAAGAAGCCAACTATGAGGTTTAACACTGCAAGTATTAGCTTTAAGTCCTTCTTGATAATCTGTGGAAATGTGGGGGCCACAAAAAAGTATTCCAGTTGTCCTCTGTGTGTTACAACTTTGTTTTGTCATGTACCGCTCATATCTGTATTTATACATTTATTTTCTTTTATCATGACACCTGTACAGTTGTTTTCCTCCTTTCTTTTTAAGGGCCACGTGTGATAGATTTGCTGCAACCTAAGTCTGTTTGCCCTAGAAATAAACCAACCTGAAAGTTTATTAATTGATGTGTTGCTTCATTACACTGCCACTGAATTGAATGAGTGTTGAGTGACCTGTGAGTAGAATGCATTTTCATCTTAAATCTGTTAGCTTTTCTGTTTACTACAGGTGTCAGATATTTAGATCTGTTCCGTGTTTAAAGTGTCCCTCTGTATAAATATAATTTTTCTCTGTAATGCTAATTCAAGCAGAAATCATTTCTATACTTTATAGATGTTCACATATTGGCAGCAGCAGATGTTGTACATGGAGGATATTGAATATCTGAATCCTTATAAATATGTCCCTACCTGAGAAAATCTGCTCTACAGTGGATGCAACAAACCTTTCTGCTACAAACCTATTTGTTTAAAACTGAAATAACAAACTTTTTTTTTCTTAGGGTTAGGTTTAGGAAAAGAGAATTAGTATTACGTGTAGCTAGTTATACAGTACTGAGCATTTGGTTTGTAAAAACACAAAATACATTCAGATAAACTTAAATACAGGTTTTAATTTCAAAAAGGACAGATTAGCCAGTACAGTCAATGGATGGTAACTACAAATGTTGCTCGGCTGCCATAAGAAAGAAGCCTGGCAGTTATTTATAGAAAGCATTGAGATGCGTAAAATCACTGCTCATTAATACTTATTGTGTTAATGCAATTTGTATTCATTCCAACACTGTTATCAAATGACTCTGTATGGATCATTCTACCAAAATGGCTCGAAGTCAGTGCTCAAAACATATTTTGGCCTTTTAAACGGACTTGGACTTTAGACTAAATTCCTTTTGGCTCTGACCTTATTTAATAACCCATGGCTTCATTCTGTTTATTCAAATAAATAATTGAACATTTTTCTGTTAGTGATGGTGTAAATGCAGTGATTTTAATACTGAAACGTCACCAAATGTTTCTGTAGTGACCATTTTACTTGATTTTGAGCATAACTCAAAAATGCTAGCTGGTACATGACCAGCAAACACTGCTTTAAACAGCTGTACACACACAATATCATATTTTCAATAAAACACAGATTATTTAATTACAGAAATTAGGTGTTTTGGTTAGACAGATTTGAAAAGTATTTGTTACACACTGATTTTCAGACTCTGGGGCACATTTACTTCAAAACAATGACATTTAACTTCTGCACCATGTGGCCATGAGGGGCCAAAGTCTCATTTCCTGCTCTGGAATGCAGGGCTGTGGCTATAATAAGGCTCCAGCTATGGACTAAGACTTTGTATGTGTTTCTGTAGTACCATGAAAATACAAGACCGTTTTTTTTTATGAACTTTTGATTTAAAGACTAACCTCATGCTAAATGTGTACATATACTGTCTCACTTTAAAATAAGCCTTAAATGTCTGGAAAAAAAAAACAGGCAAAAGAAATTGAAATTTGGGGTTCAGGGTTTGGGACAGCCACTTCTCAACAGTGAAGTACATTATAAGAGTGTTTTGTATATGACACTCCGTTTTTAAGAAAGTTGGGATGCTGTGCAAAATGTAAATAAAAACATTGCAATGATGTGCAAATCATTCAAACTTTATATTTATTTAATCATAGCATAAAGACAGTGTCAAACGTTGAAACATTTTTAATTTGCTTGTTTTTAAATACATGCCAGTTTTTTATTTAATGCCAGGGGCGTGTTAGCACTGTGTTGCATGTTTTGAAAGTAATTTCTTTTCTCATTCTTGCTTGATATAGGATTTCAGCTGCTTAGCAGTTTGGGGTTTCCTTTTGTCATGTGTTTCATTTCATACAGCGGCAAATGTTTTTGATTGGTGACGGGTCTGGACTGTGTTTGAGATTTAACTTGCATTTGTGGATGCAGTGGTGACCTGTGTTCACCTACAGTGTTTTTCAGAATGTTTCTGAGCCCAGGCACTGATTTCCACTGCAGAATCATGTCTTTTTATAATTCAGTGCCGCCTGATGGCCCAAATATCACAGCCAGGCCAGATCACAGCTTTAGACCTTGTCCCTTATGTACAGAGATTTCTTCAGATTCTCTGAATCTTTTAATGATATTATGTACCATAGATGATGAAGTCTTCTTTGCTAATTTACACTGAGAAGCATTATTCTTGAATTGCTGCACTATTTGCCTGCACAGTCTTTCACAGAGTGGTCAGCCCCTCCACATCTTTACTTCTGAAAGACTTTTAGAGGGACCAGGTGCTTTTTCTTTAGCTTTACACATCTTTGCTTTTTTTTTCTTGTGTCAACTTTTTTAAAAATGTATTGATGGCATTGAATTCAAAATGGGCACCTATTAAAAATAAATAAAATTTCTCAGTCCCGACTTTTGTGGAAACGGTTGTATTTAGCTTTTTACTGTCTCAGTGTTAAATGTTAAAGCCTTAGGTAGATCATTACATAATCCCTGTAAATATCTAACGTCTAAATAAATAATTGTTTTTGTTTTTTTTAAAATATATTTTACAGTGGGACTGCAGATTGAGCTAAATTGTTAAAATGGTCCAAATATAACACACACAAGTTCTGTGTATTTCACTACATACGACGTTGTATAAAAAACAAGTAATCGTAAAGAGAGTGTGTGTGTGTGTGTGTGTGTGTGTGTGTGTGTGTGTGTTGGGGGATGTACTCTTTGGTCTAATGATTAACAGAAGGAAACTTTGCCTCATCCTAGCCCTGTTAGATTTGTGGAGGTTTCTTTGTAGTGACCGCAGCACTAATGCTGACCAAAAACCATCATGGGCAGTGTGTGTTTAACTGTTAGTAAGAAATAGATGGGAGTTAGTGCAGCGGTTGCACCAGGACCTTTAAGCTGTGGGAGAATAATCTTGTGTCGAACTGGGCTGGTGGAAGGTGTTGATGATGTAAACAGGAGGCTCTCTCAAAGGTCGCCCGAGGCATGCTAATAAGCTGCCTGTCCTGCAGGGATAAAAAGGGCTGAGGAGCTTCAGTCAGTGGGAAAACATCACCTTTACTGTGGCCAGGAGAAAAGAAGCTGGACATAATGCTCTTCTGGCACTCTCAACCAGAAACATATGAGCAAAGGACACAGCCCGGGTCTATACGGTAAGGACGGACAGCATCATTCAAATAAAGCTTAGAGGAGAAAATGTGTGTCTGTTTATGACTCTAAATGCAGTTGTGTCTTTGTTTGGAAAGATTTACTCATGTTGACACACTTCCACTTCGGAGCTGCTTAGCAGAGTAGGATGCGTTCAGCTTTACATCTTTTTATAGATCCAGTTTTAAATATTTGATCACTATCAACTGAAGAACTGCTCAGAGCTTCGCAGGTATAGTGACTCAAGAAATTGACAGATAACTCATATTTGTTCTTCATGGCTGCCTCTGTGCTAGATCTTCAGCATATCATGTGAATTATAAGCCATCTTAGAGGAACAACCAGTGCAATTCTCATGATCTACTCACATGTTGAGTAATTACATTTTATCCTCTGCTTCTGGTTTACTCTGTTTCTATGTTCTTTAGTGAAGCACTTGCACCCTTCATGAAGCATGAGACCAAGGGGCTGTCTGCTGGGAACACGACCCCCTTGGCCCCCTTTCAGTATGTTCTGTGTGCAGCCACGTCCCCTGCAGCCAAACTTCAAGATGAAATGCTCACCTACCTAAACCAAGGTATCTACTGTTAGCTACATAGAGGCAGTTATAGGAAAGGTTCTGTGCACGTTTCACTGGTCATTTTGACCTGGACTGATTATCAGACTCTTCTATATCTGTGATTCAACATTTCAATTATAATACATCAAAGTATTTTACTTTTGTATACAGTATTTATTGCTGTTGATGGATTCTGTCTCCCCAGTATTTGCAGCAAAGCCTCTTTTTCTGTCGACGGTCATCTGTACACAGATAAAATGTAGCTGAGAAAGGAAGCTAACATGGTGGTGTGCGTGTCTTGATTGAAAGCTAGATCTATACTCGAACAACCTGGAGATTATTAGCTTTTCTCATGAATAATTTAGTAGGAAATAAAATAAATAAAGAGCACCTCATAGGGATTGACTGTTAAAACTAAACTTACTCTAAAAATGTAAACAACTATTCATTTAATCACAGAGTAATATGAAATTTGTGTTTTTAGAGTGAATATTTTGCTTATTGAATGCAGAAATATGTGGGCTGTGTGAGCTCATCTTGTGAAGGTTTAAAATCAAGGGCAGCACCACATCTTTTCTGGCGCATGATTTACTGAACGCAGTTGCTGTGTGATTTTATCAAAACTTAAGACATCATCACATCAAAGTTAGCAAGCACTGATTTCCTTTTCTGCTTTCTCTGCACAGCTCACTTCTCTTTTAGATGTCCCATTATCGAGTGTAAAAGTGTGCTTTGATTTATTCCGCTTGACGTCAGCTGATTTTCCACGTTAAGTGAAGTTTTTGCGTTAAATCTCATGTTTTGTTAAGTTTGTTAAAACGTTCTTATTGGTGTATAATTTTCAGTAGAGGCCCTCTGAAACGTCAAGGAGAAATCATGTTTATTAACAGTCCTCAGAAAGTGAGGACCACAGACATAATAAGAAGGTCTTTAGTACAACAAAGTACCCATGATATTCATAAGAGATAAGAGACTTATTATCCCACGGGGGGAATTTGCATTGTTACAGCAGAATACACAGTAAGCAGATAAAGAGCAGTAAGTAGATAAAGATGTGCATCATATAAAATACAAAATATGATATACTATAGAAATAAATAAACAATGCGTCTGTTAGCAGAAAATATAAAAAAATAAAAATAGAATTAAGAAACTATACAAATGTACAGTTTACACATGCTGTTGTATAGATATTGCACATTTCTGAGCAGGTAATGACTGGATATCGCACAGAAATTGTAGATATTGCCAAGTAATGATTATAGATACTGCACAGAACTTGTGTATGTATTGCACTTGTACCAATCTAACAGCAGCAGATATTGCACATTAATTAGAGGTAGGATAAGATATAGGTCTATGTGGTGTGTTCGTGATAGAGTGCACTGTGATAGAGTGACGTGTGAATCCATAGTGTGTTTATGACAGAGAGTGTCTGAGTCTCTGCTTGGGGAGGTTTTGGTTGTAGAGCCGAACAGCCGTGCGGAGAAAGGAGCTGCGGTATCTCTCTTTTCTGCATCGCAGGTGGAGAAGCCTGTCACTGAAGGAGCTGCCCAGTGCTGTAACTGCCTCCTGTAGTGAGGGTGACCCTCACTAGGGGCTGTCCATTATGGATGTAAGCTTGGCCAACATCCTCCTCTCCGCCATCTCCCCCACTGGGTTCAGTGCACAGCCCAGGACAGAACTAGCCTTCCTGATAAGCTTGTCCAGTTTCTTCCTGTCTGCTGCTGTAACGCCACCTCCCCAGCAGACAATGCCATAGAAGATGGCTGATGCCACCACAGAGTCATAAAAAGAGTGGAGAAGTCCACCCTGTATTCCAAAGGACTGGAGTCTGCTCTGGCCTTTCATATACAGGGTGTGTGTGTTGTCAGACCAGTCCAGTTCGTTGTTCAGATGAACACCCAGGTACTTGTAGGTCTTGACAATCTCAATGTCTCTACCCTGGATATTCACTGAAGTGGGTGAAGAGAACTTAGTCCTGCGGAAATCCACCACCAGCTCTTTGCTTTTAGCCGTGTTGATCTGGAGGCAGTTCTGCTGGCACCAGTCCACAAAATTCCTTGTAACTTCTCTGTATTCCCTTTCATTGTCGTCTGAGATGTAGTCAACAATGGCAGAGTCATCAGAGAATTTCTGGAGGTGACCGGTTGAGGTGTTGTGGGTGAAGTCTGCAGTGTAGAGGGTGAAGAGGAATGGGGCCAGGACTTTTCCCTGTGGGGCCCCTGTGTTGCAGAGTAGTGTTTCTGATACACAGTACTTAAGTCGCACATACTGCAGTCTGTTTGTGAGGTAGTCCATAGTCCATGTGATGAGATGGTGATCCACCCCTGCTCTCTCCATCTTGCTCCCTAGTACAGTGGGCTTGATGGTGTTGAAAGCACTTGATAGATCACAGAGCATGATTCTAACAGTGCTTCCTGGCTTTTCAAGATGAGCTAAGTTATTGTATCCTCCACTCCAATGCCTGGCTGGTAGGCAAATTACAGAGGATCCATACCTGGTCCCATCAATGGACGAAGATGGGCAAGAACAAGTCTTTCCAGAGCCTTCATCAGATGTGAGGTCAGTGCCACTGGTCTGTAGCCATTCAGATCACTGGGGTGTGCAGTTTTTGGGATAGGTACTACACACGATGTCTTCCAGAGTACTGGCACTCTCTCCTGTTTCAGGCTTAGGTTGAAAGTGTCCTTTACTATCCCACACAGTTGGTCTGCGCAGTGCCTCAGGATCCCAAGACTGATGTTGTCTGGACCTGCTGCCTTCCTCACCTTCATCTTCCTCACTTCCCTCCTCATGTGTTCTCTGGTTAGGCGGCAGAGGAGCACAGGGCTGAATGCTGGGACCTGAAAGCAGGGGTGTAAGCTGGGCTGAGGGAGGGTCAGCTACCAGATCAAATCTGTTGAAGAAGAAATTGAGGTCATTTGCCCATTGCAGGTTTCCTACAGGCTGCCAGTTGGACTCCTTAAAACCTGAGATGGTTTTAAGACCCCTCCAAACTCCAATTGCATTGTTCTGTTGCAGCTGGCCTTCCATTCTCTTCCTGTACTGCTCTTTGCCCTCCCTGATTTTCCTCCACAGCTCCTCTGTACTCTTCTCATTTCCTCTTTGTTTCCAGATCTAAATGCCCTCTTCTTTTCTTCCAGAAGGGCCTTCAGATCTGGGGTAACCCAGGGCTTGTTATTGGAAAAACACCATACAGTCCTATTCATGTTTATATGTTTAATACATGCTTACATGAATATAAAGTCAAAGGTAAATTTGTGTAAATTTGATTTGGAAACATGCACTGAATGTGTATTAAATAACAGAAATAAACATGTTGTGTTCTGCTAAGTAACATTATCATCGATTATTCACATAAACAGTATAATTCATTAATTAATAGTTGTATTTAATTAGTAATAGGAGGATCGCTACTAATCACCGTTCATTCTAATAATTAAATGGTTTGCCACATTTTTTTTAGGAAGGATTATCTTATTAGATGAAAAACAAAGGTGAATTGTTCAAAGACTGAATTAAATCTCTATAAATTTCTCTTTGTTCTCATGTTTATGACTGGATGAATGAACGTTTGATTGTAAACAGGTTTGTTTTAATGTAGGTCAGTCCTATGAAATCCGTTTGCTCAACAGAAAACTAGCGGCGTATTCACACATAAGCAGCAAATGTGTAAAGGTGGGTAAAAGGCGTTGTTTATATGTTATTTCTCTTGTGACCTGATATGAAATATTGTCTTTGTCTGTCTGTTTTCTCTTTGTCAGTACAGGCTGCTTAACCTCCTCTCCAGTTTGGAGGTTGAGTACCATCACTCTCAACTTTGATTGTATCACTATATCTTGAGCGTTGTGCTTTGTGTTATTCTTTTACAATATTAATTTTAATGTTTTAAACATTTACCTAAGAGGAGCTACAGAACAGAACAATGTCATCTGATATATAATTGTTATATATTGTGCTATATAACAGTGTTTCTCAAGTCTGGTCCTGGAGTCCCACTGCCCTACACATTTTAGTGCTTTTCCTACTTCAACACACCCACTTTAACGCAATAATGAGCTGTTAATGAGCTGTTAATGAGTTATTAGTTGGATCAGGTGTGGTGGGAGGATGGTAGTGCATGGTAGCAGGCTTCCAGTACAGGGTTTGAGAAACAGTGCTACATAACCTTTGTTTATATATAAGGTAAGGCAGCTTGAAGATGCGGTTGCTTATTCAACTTTTATGAATCTGCAAGTAGGTTTTGGGAAAACAAATCTAGTTTATACTGTCAGAAAAAGCCAACCAGCAAAATATTATGAGAACTCTAGGAGTATTTCTTCTTACCCATCTTTGGACAGCCTATGCACTCGAAAAGTAGCATTGAGTTTGAATCAATCGTGCACACATTTGCATTTAAAAAGATATGTTTTAAAGTTGCCAATTTTATGATTTGTACTTTAAAGAAGAGGTTAAATCATTACTCTCTCTTAAGGGTGCACAACTTGAATCAGCCAGGATTGGTATCAGCTGATTATCCCTGTCACACAATCAGCAGTCAGACAATTGATTTTTGTTTTGGCCAGTCTGTGTTCCAATTTTATGATGTAAATAATGTGTCCGCTATATACAACTTGCATTCACTTTATAGCGCGTTGTTAACCCAGCTAACAAAAAGGTATGAAAACTTAGGAATTTGAGACATTTAGACATTTCAGTTTTAGTATTTGTAAAGTACAACCCCATTTCCACAAAAGTTGTGACGCTGGGCAAAATGTATATATAAACAAAATGCAATGATATACATGTGTAATTGTAATTGAAAATAACATGTAATTGAAAATAGTACAAAGACAACTTATCCAGTGTTGAAACTGAGATATTTTAATTTTTTTTAATGCTCATTTTGAATTTGAAGGCCAAAAACGAATATTGGCTGTTCATGATCTTTGGGCCCTCAGACAGCACTGCACTTAAAACAGACATGATTCTATACTGGTAGTCACTTCATGGTCTCAGAAAAACTTCATGGTTTCTGAAAAACATTGTCATCATGAAAACAGTTCATTACTGCATCCACAAATGCAAGTTAAAACTGTAAAACACAAAGAAGAAACCATATGTAAACATGATCCAGAAATGCTGCCACCTTCTCTGGGCCTGAACTCATTTAAAATGGACTGAGGGGAGGTGGAAAACTGTTCTGTGATCTGACAAATCAGCATTTGAAATTCTTTTAGGAAATCATGGACACAGTGTCCTCCTGCCTAAAGACCTCTCAGCTTGTTATCAGTAAACAGTTCAAAAGCTAGTATTCATGATGGTAAGTTGATAAGGGTGCATTTGTGCACATGGCTTGGGGTGACTGGAAGATCTGTGAAGGCACCATTAATGCTGAATGAAATATGCATGTTTTGGCAACATCTGCTAATTTCAAATGCCAGACCATATTCTGCATGATATTACAGCAGCGTAGCTCTGTATTAAAGAGTCCAGGTGCTAAACTGATCTGCCTGCAGTCCAGATCTGTCACCCAATGAAAATATTCGGTGCCTTATGAAATGAAAATTTCAAAAACTGTTGAGCAGTTGAAATCCTATATAAAGCAAGACAGTTGGTCTCCTCAGTTCCCAAACACTTAGTGTTGTTAAGAGAAGAGGTGATGAAACAGTAGTAAACATGACCCAGTTCAAACTTTTTTGGAATGTGTTGTTGACATCAAATTCAAAATCAGCATATATTTTTCAAAAAATAAAAAAATATATCTTAGTTTCAACATTTGATGATTTGTAGTATTTTCCTTTAAATATGGTTTACATGATTTGCATATCATTGCATTCTGCTTTTATTTACATTCTGCACAGCATCCCAGTTATTTGGAAATGGGGTTGTATTTTGCTACTCCAAATAGAAATTACATTACCTTGTGTCATTCAAGAGAATCACCACACTTCTTCACATCAAACATTGTTTCATTTAATTTAGCCTGCCACAGATGTTCTGATGTTTTAAAAACAAACAAAAAAAAATTGGCTATTAAAATTATCCCAAAAATTGACCATCTGTAAAGAAACAGCAGTTAGCCATAAAATGTAATGATCAGTGCACCCCTGTTTCAATAGCTGAAAAATAAACTGTCTGTTTTTTGAAGTGTGAAATATGGTGTATTGTTCAGCTCCTGGCCCTGTCTCTGTTTTAATGCTGGTCTGGCCTGTTCGCAGAGCATTGTGCGTGTGGTGTTTCACGATCGGCGTCTTCAGTATACTGAGCGCACGCAGCTGGAGGGATGGAGGTGGAACCGGCCAGGAGACAGAATTCTTGATATCAGTGGGTCTTCATTACACATCCATTCAGACTTTTGCAGTCATGGTTAACTCTGCTTCTTCAGCATAACCACTGCCAGACCTGGAACAATTTGATAGGGGTATTGTCGAGCAACCATGGCATAGTGAGACTGAAGGAATGCCAGGTGAAAACATGTAAATGCAACAGTTTGATGCATAAATCAGCCAAAGTCCAAATAAATCATACGTCCTTTGCAATACTTTACAACCAGAGTCATTTCTGTTGTTTTTTGTTTTACATTTTAATACTCGGATACAGCACTAAGTTAAAGTACGTATTGAAAGCAGTTTTTTAGCAGTGTTTCCCTGTAGCAGAATAAAGTCTACATCTCTCTACATGTTTAAGAGATAAAGAGCATTACTCCCATCAAAGTAGTCACCCATTGAATCCACCCCTGTAAGGGTGGGAAAGCTCAGATGGTATAATCTAGTTGTTTGGCTTGTCAGTGGCTTATTGCATTATGCATTGTGTTGGTTTTATTTAGATATTCCTCTGTCAGTGGGGATAATAGAGCCTCGTGCACACCCACTGCAGCTCAACACCATTGAGTTTCTCTGGAATCCTGTGAAAAACGCCTCAGTATTCATTCAGGTAGTTCTGCCACTATTACTGTTACTAATGATCATTTTACTGTCTTTCGTATATTGCAACCTGTAAGTATTGACTGACTTTTTTCGTCTGTGATCTACATGTGTTATTATGTTTCTAGGTAAACTGCATCAGCACGGAGTTTACACTCAGGAAACATGGCGGGGAGAAAGGAGTCCCGTTCCGTATTCAGGTGGATACTTTCACACAGAATGAACATGGAGAATACCTGGAGCATGTGCACTCCTGCAGCTGCCAAATCAAAGTCTTCAAGGTAAAATCATCCACAGCAAAGGCTTTAACACTGTGTACTCTAACAAATTCTGTCTGTCCAGATTAAATGATCATTCAGGTTATATTAGCAGATGAACACGTTATTCTTTAATGCTTTAGCATGCAAAGTACGATGATCTGAAATGCAGTAACATTACTAGTAGACACTGATTTGAGACATTTTCATAAAAATAAAAGCTCTCATAATCGTCCAGCCAAAGGGAGCAGATCGCAAACTGAAGACGGACAGAAAGAAGATTGAGAAGAAGAGTCTTGTAGACAGGGAAAAATATCAGCCATCCTATGAAACCACTATACTTACTGAGGTAAGACAATATTCCAGACTTTTAGATTTTCATAAAGCGGAATATAAAAACAGTGAGTTCTTTGAGGTGCTTCACAGTTATTTATGCTTATGTTGGCAATATGGATAAAACTGATATTATGATTATAATCATAACATAGATAGAAATATATAACATCACTAGGTTAACAAAGGCAGAACTTGAGTAGCGCCAACAAGTAAACAGTCATTAAAATAAGTTTGTTTTTTGGCAAATACATTGTATGTCCAAAACATTGTACACACCTGCTTATTACATGTTTGTTCTGGAGGGAGCTTGCCACCCAAACATTCCCCAGCTTTCTCAGCAGTAACAGCTTCTACTTTTCTGGGAAGGCTCAGCACTGGGGGGCTTTATACCCCTCTAACTGATGCTTGATTTCGAGCATGGTGACTTTAGGTCCTAAAGGGTGTCCCATTCTATTGGCAACGCTTTCCTATGGAGATTATACGAACTGTGTATGCACAACTGAATGGATGCACCTTAAAATAACTAAATTAGCGTAAACTCACTATTTAGGGAGGGGTGTCTACATGCTTTTGGACTTATAGTGGTCCTTGAGTTTGTCTGTATCTGCCTGCATTTGCCCTTGTAGTTTGATCAGCTTGGTCTAAACCAAGAGTGTGGAACTTGGGGCCAGAGTCCAACACAGTTGATTTCCTTGCTTTTACACACCTACTTAAACTGGCAATTAACTGATGAGTTGAATGATGAGCTGTGCTTGAGCAGCAATACAGCCTCCCAGGCCTAGAGTTCCCCACCCCTGGTCTAAAGTATACTCTCTCACCTTCATTCCAGTTTGTCTAGACAAGCATCAGTGGCAGAGTAACTAGGGTTGCTTCTCTCACAAGAGTTGAAGACTTTGAGACGATTACATGTAAAACGGAAAGAAGCCTACACACAGAATTCATTGAAATCCAGCAGAAACCAAACAAACCAAGCAAACAAATGTTCTTGCTCTTCCTTCCTCAGTACTCTCCCTGGCCTGATTGCCCATCCATCAACGACATGAGCAATGCTCTGTCAGCCGTATGTCATAGCTCGACCACTTCATACGGCTTCACAGACACGTGAGTCTCGTCCCATCGTTAGCTATCTCCCAGCTCATATGTTTCCAGTATATTCAAACATACAAGGCCTGAGGAGGAAATTGAAATAAATTGTTAGAGACTTAGCTGGAAATAAGAATTTCATAATTAATATTAAAGCTGCACTATGTAAATTTGAGGATTTGGGGACCTCTCTGGTGGAAATGTGTAACTACAAGAGATGTGTGGAAGAACTTTAAGATAGTGCTTTGGACCTTTTCCTGAGTGGTTGAATCTGATCGTCGTGAGCTGAAAAAGCATTCAAAGAGAATTCAAAACTTCTGTTTAAGTCAAAGATCTACTATTGTCATCATATCGTCAGTATGATGTTGATTTTTTTTATTTGAGAACTGAACTTGGAGTCAGACCTTCTTTTGGAGACTGTGCATGATGTTAATACATAACAGCTTATAGCATGGTCTGAAAAACTTTAGCAATTTATTTCCCTAGACTCAGATTTTGCTACTTCTTTTATTTTTAACAAACAAATCTTGCATAGTGCAGCTTTTGCAATTATTACAATCCCAGTATTGTATTGTATTAAAAAATTAATGCAATTATTTTCCTCTCGGCTGTAATACTGTATTATGATATTTGCTACCCATCAAAAGTTTGGGGGAATTTAGCATTGTAAATAAATAGCACATTTTTTTAAATAGCTTAATATATTAATAGCTTATATTAAATAGAAGAACAAAGCTATATGTTCATAGTCTCTTGAAAAAGCTATAAAACTGAAGGAATAACTGACAAATGGGCTTCTTTGAGAATATTGCCATACCCATATATTTTATACCCATATATATCTGGTTTAAAGATTTCCAATATATACTTTTACAGTGGCTTAAAAATAATTATTTACTGCTTTTTATGCAATGGAAGACACTGATGGAAAATAAAATATACCCAAAGTAGTTACTGTTTTATGTGAATAAAATTTTGCAGGTATTTTTGATAATAACCTTTCATAAACAACATTTCGGAAGGCAATGTATCCCCAAACTTTTCTATGGGAATATTCATATCAGCAGTAATCAACAATCACAGCTAAGCTTTCCCTCCTTACATAGATATTGCTCTCCAAACCAGCAGGGGGTGCTACTCCTGCCCAGCTGCTCTGATGTAAGTATGATGAGCTGGTCATTATGTTAATGTCATGCTTTCTTATCTTTTTAGGCATATATTTGAAGACAGTGGGTGCTACCCTAATTACAAGGACTCTTCTTCTTTTTGCCATGTAGCCGCTTCTGCCATCTTTTTATCCTCAGGAAACACAGGAGTGGCTCCACAGGAACAGATTTGCTCCATTCTGTAGGCTCTTCTCCAGATTCTCAGGTAGGTCTCACCAGGATTCCTCATCAGAATGCCACAGCTAATGTTTTACACCCTCCAACTGTCAAAGTCCAATGTAGAGACTAG
The DNA here is from genome assembly GCF_015220715.1 of Pygocentrus nattereri. Classification (NCBI taxonomy): domain Eukaryota; kingdom Metazoa; phylum Chordata; class Actinopteri; order Characiformes; family Serrasalmidae; genus Pygocentrus; species Pygocentrus nattereri. The sequence goes on from NC_051216.1 coordinate 29,192,237, forward strand.
ATACACTTAGGAGTCTGTTGTAGGTGCTGATTTGCTGAGGATGAGTAGAGATGACTTCATTCAGATTTGTGGTCCTGCGGATGGGATCCGCCTGTTTAACAACATCAAAGGAAGGTGAGTCATTTCATGTCATCGCCAAAAACTGTTGTTCAAGGGCAACAGTACAAAAGTTGTAAGATACACTCAAATACATGAATGACTAGAGCTGTGCTTGGTGATCGTTAATCAAGTTACCATGGTAACAACCCCCAATGATGCTAAAAACACATTAATTGAGTAATTTATTTAATTAAAACCATTGCAAGATTGGAATATTTCTACACGCAAATTGTCTAACATAGATGAGAATGTTCTAGAAACACAGCTGGCCTGGTTAAATACGCCTGTACAAAAAGCCGCCTCTATGATATGATGTACGACATCCTCACACCGCAGCGTCAGGGTTCAGATTGAAAAACGACTTGGGGAAAACAGTAAAATCATGTCTCAGCTCTCATTCATCAGCTTAAATGCATAGTTTCAAATGGCCTCAGGCAAAATGGCTTCACAGAAGAAGGCTGTGAGCTATGCTAATCGACCACATACTCTCAAACGGTAAAGTTTGTGTGACATTTGTGATTTCATTCTTTATCATTAAGTGATTAAGTGACCCTTATCAGTCCCACAACGGGGAAATTTCACCTCTGCATTTAACCCATCCGTGAAGTGAAACACCACATACACACTAGTGAGCACACACACACTAGGGGGCAGTGAGCACACTTGCCCGGAGCGGTGGGCAGCCCAATCCGCAGCGCCCGGGGAGCAGTTGGGGGTTAGGTGTCTTGCTCAAGGACACCTCAGTCATGTGCTGTCAGCTCTGGGGATCAAACCGGTGACCTTCCGGTCACGAGGCTGGATCCCTAACCTCCAGCCCACGACTGCCCCAATTTATCACAAGATTAATTACAGTTTCATGGCCAAATTGAAGACGATGATACACTACGACCACAACTTTTACAGAACTGCGCTTTGATGTTATTTTATTTGACAAACGGTAATACTCTACTTACTTGGTATCACTGTGTTTTCACTGTGCACTTCCTGCATCTGCTACAGTGTAAGAGGTGGGACAAAATGGTAAAGCAAAGCAACCTCTCTCAACCACTCTCCCCCAGCCCAAGCCCAACCCATTTGAACCGTTTTTGTGAGTTTGGACTGTGCCCTCAGCCTGTGATTAGTAGTGTGAGGAAAAACTGATTGAGGGAGAGGCGAGAACTCTATAGAGTTCTGGGCGACTTCTGCCAGTTACTAGAATGATGGACCCCCTTGTGACTGTGGTAGGACTTTCATGGGATGGGGGGATTGGGTGGTGGTGGATATTACAAGAACTTCGTCACAGAAAACAGGTGAGAAAGTAAATTTTTAGGGTGTTAGATTGATAGAAGGAGGGGTTTCAGGCATGCGACATCTCCATAACATGATTATTTTCCACATGGTTAACCAAATAAGGGGACACTGTTACCAGCACAGGCCTATGTTTGACTAAGCCTTTTACTATCCTGTTCTTGTTGTAGTGGTTCATCCTTCTGCTTCACATGATGGCTATGATTTTTCTCAGGTGTATACAGCCACGTCTCACCATGTATGTGACCCTACAGAAGAACAAGAGTCAGCCACACAATAAGCTAGGTGGTGATGAGGGTAAAGAAAAAAGTCAAGTGAAGTTAATTATTCTAGGAATTAGCCAAAAATGACCTCAGATGACATCACTGTTCATGTTCTGTTCTGATTTGTCCTAAGTGTACCATGCTCTCCACCTGGATGACTTAACTCTACTTGAGCTTACTGAGAAAATAGCCAACTTATACAGTGTTCCTGCAAGACAAATCTGCCATGTCTACAAGCAAGGGCCAACAGGGATACATATCCTTGTTTCAGATGAGGTGAGTGGGCAAAGAGGTCATGCCTCAAGGGACTTGACTAGTTAGGACATTCCATCCTTAAGGCAGGCTGAAACACAGTATTATCTGTTTCACATTTTGTCTGACATAAGACACATTTTACTGTTAGATAAAGAATGACCATTTTGGATTATGTAATATGAGGTTCAGAGGAAAAAAATACACTGTCAGCAATCCACTGCAAGGACGAATGCTCTAAAAATTCATGCATCTTCAGTGGTTTTTATCTCTAACATGAGAGAAAATCTTGGGAATTTGCAGCTGCCCAGCAGTGTTTGTCTATTTATCTCTTTAGTGTGGTCCATTCATATCAAGGCATACCAATGGCTCAGAGTAAAGGTCACTGCTATAGCAGAAAGACCATTGTTGCATGTTTGAGGTGCAGCCCTTTACTCTTATCCATGTTATTTTCATGGAGGTCTTCGCTAAATGGAGGTCACTGATAATCAGACTTACCTAGAGACCCAGAACCCTCTAATCCAAGTACACAAACATTAGCAATAATCACCAGAATATATACCTAAAACAAACTGCTTGCTCTAATTTGCTGACTTTATTGTTCATATTTTACAGCACTACCATACTCTGCTCACCTTTTTCAGATGGTGCAGAATTTCACTGAGGAGACCAGCTTCATAATCAGCACTCTAAAAGGTAATAAACAGACTGCTTTTATCATGATAATGACTAATGAGGCCATTCATAACAGTATACCAGTGAAAATGCAACAGCTTCACATGCACTGGTAAAATGTTTCTTGTTATATACATGACATTTAGTAGAAGCTGAAAAATGTTATTACTTGTACAAATAAATAAATACAACTGACTCTTGATCTACACATTTGATTACTCCATTGCTTTTTGTGCAATTCCTAAAATGTAGCTTTTGCTGCTGATCTGTGATTTAATGAAGGCTATGTCTGTTCCTCAGTGATGAAAGATGAAAGGAACGAGGGATACCATGTAGTATTGAAGTGAAGTGTGAAGTTAACAGCTACAGGAGCATCTCAGGTTTACAGTTGGGATATTTGAAATTTCTGTTATTTTAATGTCTGAAACTTTATACAATGTACATCTATAGATGTAATTGTGGATTACAGTCACATAGATTCAATGGGGGTAGACCTCTGGATCAAGTGTAAAATTGCACATTGAAAATACCTTATCACCTGTAACCCTCAGTAATGACATGATCTGTTTCATGCAGGAGACTCAATAAAATTTAATCACAATTCTATGTTGAGGCATTTTGTATAATGAGCAGAAAACAGCTGACAAAAGCTGCTATAGTATATCCGTCTCTGCAGACCCTTAATAAGATCTAGAGTCTTCACCTGTTTGCACTGGTCAGACTAAAGCGAAATAAGATTTTTTTTCATTTATAGCATTTGTTTGTTTGAAACAACTTCATGTTTTTACATATTAAGTCATTTTAATAGGGGTGTAATTATGCACAAAATTATTATTTACCATAGTGTCTTTCTTTTGTTTTTGTTTACATAAATAATGTGTTCCTGTATATATCTTATACTTGCATGTGTGTGCATTAGAGGGGTAACAATGCACATGTTTTCAGTTCCTATATGATTTTAATGATGTAAAGATTTGCACTTCAGTGTTCATTACCACATTTATCATTTGCCATTTAGCAAGCAAGCAAGCAAAGTTTATTTATATAGCACTTCTTACAACAGGTCACAAAGCAGCTTTACAGAAAAAAAAAATCAGCATTACAGAAAGAAAATCCGGGCCCAAGCCCCCATGAGCAAGCCAGTCGCATCATTTACCTCATTTACCACATTGGACATTTTGCACTGTAGCGTAACATGCTGTCTTCATGAGAGAGGATCTGTTCAGAGATGTATTTTCTGTATTTGCTTTTCAACTATTATCCAGAAAATATGCATTATACACTAAATAAATATGTAATTATAAAACCAATTTCTTTCATTCCCAATTCCTTACTTCAAAGCTAATGAACAATGTATCCCCTGTGTGCAAAGACTATGTAGGTTTATGTAGAGTTTTCTGAGATAATAAGCATAAGAGTATAATGTGCTATTTCTAATGTTGGTGTTAAAAAGCATCACTGTAAGGTTTTACATGTATTTCTATGTCCAGGTGTTAAGTCCTTTGTGCTGTTCTTTTATTTGGAGCATTGTTAGAAGTCAATTAAACACAATGTGTGACACCAAATTATTTCATGATCTGAAGATTTGGTTACATTTTTAACATGCATAATCAAGTATTGCTTTTTGTTTGTTTGCTTGTTTATTTCTTTGTTCTATTGCCAGTGCTATATTATAATAGTTACGATAATACAGTATTTTTAAGTAGTCCCGAAAGTTACAATCCTTCCTCATTCATACTTTCGGCATCTTGGAAAATTTTGGAAGGCTGTTAAACCTGCAAAACTCAACTGTATCAATAATGTATCCTGTTAGTGTGCTTTTGATGCTCTTCGATTCAAAACCACTTGTTAGGCTACATTCCTTGAAGCCTGTGTTATGAAAAACTATGAGCTGCCAGTTTACGACTTTACTACCATCAGAGCAGAATACTGTCTGCTGAACAACAGCAACCTTTCATTTGCTGACAGAGTTAACTCAGCTAAATTGGGCATTCTTTACAGATTTGCATATGTATTACATGACCTAATGAATTTAGATTAGCAGATTAGAGAATAGTCTTTCTTCTTATATGGGAAACAAGACAGAACAGGTCTTGGAACAAAAAAAAAAAAAGACCTGGTGGTTTACTTAACTACCATACTTTCAAACCTGGTTTGATTAACAAAACAAAGCTAAAGGGCTAAGAGGCTAACCAGCAATATTCAGAGGTGGGCTTTAAGTTTTGTGGCGTTGGTATAGAACAAGACACAGGAGCAGCCATTATTTCTGACACAAGAAGTGCTCTTTTGTTTACCCCAGCAGAAAAGGTACATACGGATGCTCCCAAAGAGCAGGTAGGTCACTTCTAGCCATATGATTTCACCTTAAGCTAGACAGACTAACCTCTAATATCCCAATAACACAATCAACACATACACACCTTTTTAAATAAGAACTGGCAACACTAACACAAGCAGCATATCACGCCCCAAGAGCTCCTTCTGAAATGCAGAGTAGGAGGTCAACGCCACAGTATTTACTGAAGGAAACTGTGTGTAGACCTGGGGGGTGTTGTGTTGAACTCAGCATAAAAAAACACTGTTAGCTCTATGCTAACGTATAAATAAATCTAATAAAATCTTGCTAGCAGAACTTAGCATTCTCATTCGCAGGTGTCTGATAAACAGAGGCTAATACAGTAATGAAACGTTCTGTATTAAGCACTGTTATAATAATTTGCGTTACATGTTCTTTATCATTAACCACTATATAATCTGGACAAATATATTGGGACCCCTCTCCTAATTATTGATTTCAGGTGTTTCAGCCACACCCATTGCTAACACTGGCAGTAGAACAGGTCATACTGATGAGCTCAGTGTCATAGGATGATTCCTCTGCCCAAGTCAGTTTGCCCTTGCGACAGAGATAGCAGATCTGCCCCTGTCAACTGTAAGTGCTATTATTGTGAAATGGAAGCAACTAGGAGCAACAACAGCTTAGCCATGAAGTGGTAGACAGCCACGCGCTACTGGACTCTGGAGCAGTGGAAACGTATTCTTTGGAGTGAATCACGCTTCTCTATCTGGCTGTCTGATAAACAAGTCTGGTTTGGTGAATTCCAGGAAAACGTTACCTGCCTGACTGCATTGTGCCAACTGTAGTTTGGTGGAGGAGGGATAATGCTATGGGTTTGTTTTTCAGGGGTTGGCCTAGACCCCTTAGTTCCAGTGAAGGGAAGTCTTCATTCTTCAAGATATTTTGGACAGTTGTGTGCTTCCAACTTTGTGGGAGCAGTTTGGGGAAGGCCCTTCTCTGTTGCATCATGACTGAGCCCCAGTGCAGAAAGCAAGGTCCATACATGGTTTGGTGAGGAAGGACTTGACTGACCTGCACAGAGTCCTGACCTCAACGCCTTCAAACATCCTTTGGTATGGACTAGAACAGAGATTGCGAGCCAGGCCCTCTCATTAAACATCAGTGTCTGACCTCACAAATGCTCTTCTGGATAAATGGGCAAAAATTCCCCACAGACACACTCCAAATTAATGCCTATACATTTAGAATGAAATGTCATGAAAGCTCCTGTAGGTATCATGCCAGCAGCAGCAGTAATGCCAACCTAATCAGTACTCAGCAGCAGTAATGCCAACCTAATCAGCTCAGAGCAGCAGTAATGCCAACCTGATCAGCTCTTAAGAACAGTGATGCCAACCTGATCAGTACTCAGCAGCAGTAATGCCAACCTGATCAGTACTCAGCAGCAGTAATGCCAATCTGATTAGCTCTCAGCAGCAGTAATGCCAATCTGATTAGCTCTCAGCAGCAGTAATGCCAACCTGATCAGTACTCAGCAGCAGTAATGCCAACCTAATCAGTACTCAGCAGCAGTAATGCCAACCTGATCAGTACTCAGCAGCAGTAATGCCAACCTGATCAGTACTCAGCAGCAGTAATGCCAATCTGATCAGCTCTCAACAGCAGTAATGCCAACCTGATCAGTACTCAGCAGCAGTAATGCCAATCTGATCAGCTCTCAGCAGCAGTAATGCCAACCTGATCAGTACTCAGCAGCAGTAATGCCAACCTAATCAGTACTCAGCAGCAGTAATGCCAACTTGATCAGTACTCAGCAGCAGTAATGCCAACCTAATCAGCACTCAGCAGCAGTAATGCCAACCTGATCAGTACTCAGCAGCAGTAATGCCAATCTGATTAGCTCTCAGCAGCAGTAATGCCAACCTGATCAGTACTCAGCAGCAGTAATGCCAACCTGATCAGTACTCAGCAGCAGTAATGCCAACCTGATCAGTACTCAGCAGCAGTAATGCCAATCTGATTAGCTCTCAGCAGCAGTAATGCCAACCTAATCAGTACTCAGCAGCAGTAATGCCAACCTAATCAGTACTCAGCAGCAGTAATGCCAACCTGATCAGTACTCAGCAGCAGTAATGCCAATCTGATTAGCTCTCAGCAGCAGTAATGCCAACCTGATCAGTACTCAGCAGCAGTAATGCCAACCTAATCAGTACTCAGCAGCAGTAATGCCAACTTGATCAGTACTCAGCAGCAGTAATGCCAACCTAATCAGCACTCAGCAGCAGTAATGCCAACCTGATCAGCACTCAGCAGCAGTAATGCCAACCTAATCAGCACTCAGCAGCAGTAATGCCAACCTAATCAGTACTCAACAGCAGTAATGCCAACCTAATCAGCTCTCAGCAGCAGTAATGCCAACCTAATCAGCTCTCAGCAGCAGTAATGCCAACCTGATCAGTAGTCAGCAGCAGTAATGCCAACCTAATCAGTACTCAGCAGCAGTAATGCCAACCTAATCAGTACTCAGCAGCAGTAATGCCAACCTAATCAGCTCTCAGCAGCAGTAATGCCAACCTAATCAGCACTCAGCAGCAGTAATGCCAACCTAATCAGTACTCAACAGCAGTAATGCCAACCTAATCAGCTCTCAGCAGCAGTAATGCCAACCTAATCAGCTCTCAGCAGCAGTAATGCCAACCTGATCAGTAGTCAGCAGCAGTAATGCCAACCTAATCAGCTCTCAGCAGCAGTAATGCCAACCTGATCAGTAGTCAGCAGCAGTAATGCCAACCTAATCAGCTCTCAGCAGCAGTAATACCAACCTAATCAGCACTCAGCAGCAGTAATGCCAACCTAATCAGCTCTCAGCAGCAGTAATGCCAACCTAATCAGTACTCAACAGCAGTAATGCCAACCTAATCAGTAGTCAGCAGCAGTAATGCCAACCTAATCAGCTCTCAGCAGCAGTAATGCCAACCTGATCAGTAGTCAGCAGCAGTAATGCCAACCTAATCAGCTCTCAGCAGCAGTAATACCAACCTAATCAGCACTCAGCAGCAGTAATGCCAACCTAATCAGCTCTCAGCAGCAGTAATGCCAACCTAATCAGCTCTCAGCAGCAGTAATGCTGGTGTCCTGCTGCCCAAAACTTATTGCTGCTGTAGAAACAGGAAACGTTCTTTAAACAGAAAAAGTTCTTTAAACTACAGGTGCAGCCTGGCATTGGGCAGTCATGTTTTTGACACAACAAGAGAAGAAGGAAGTGGCCAAACTACCCTTAAAGGGAAACACCACAGATTTTTGAAACTTTTGAAAGATTGAGATGTAAAAATGTCATTTGGAGTGATCTGAAAGGCTCTGTCCTAGAAAAACTTGCCAAGTCAGAGCAGTTCGTAGTAGAGGTGATAGGAACCAGACATCTGACAAGTTTAATGCCTACTAAAGCCTCCTCACAGAAAGTTATTACACAAAATGGTGATGAATACGCTGCCTGGTGTCTGAGACATTGTTTTATGATAGTTTTGCAAACAAGCAAGCAAGCACAATTTATTTATATAACGCCTTTTTACAACAGGTGTTGTCACAAAGCAGCTTTACAGAACAATCAGTATTACAGAGAGAAGAGAAAAGAAAAGAAAAAAAAATCTGGGTCCGTGCCCCCATGAGCAAGCCAGCAGCGACGGTGGCGAGGAAAAACTCCCTAAAAGAGGAAGAAACCTTGAGAGGAACCAAGACTCAGAAGGGGAACCCATCCTCCTAAGGTCGACACAGGATAGCAAACATTATTAGTATGAAGTAATAGGGTTAAATGGGAAAAGAAAGATCTGAGGGTGAGGACTGCACAGCGTTGTAAAGCAAGAAGCTCAGTGGTGGTCAAACCGGTCCAGAAGGCTGGTGAGCAGCGGCACCAATCAAGGCAGAAGAGGCAACAGCATCAGACGCACAGGATGGGCAGCTGATCAGCTCGGCAGAGAAAGGAAAGAAAAACACAGAGTCAGTTCTGTAAAGAGTGGCTGACCACAGATTACAGTATAACAGAGCAGCAGAGACTCCAGCAGGTCTAGACCTGACAGGGAAGAATAATCACTAAAGGCTTGACTGTACAAGTAAGTTTTTAGCCTAGACTTAAAAACTGAGGCTATGTCTGAGTCCTGAACATTAACAGGAAGATTATTGCAGAGCTGGGGGGCTTTGTATTAGAAGGCTCTCCCCCCTGATGTAACTTTATTAATTCTAGGTACCAGTAGTAAGCCAGCACCTTGTGATCTAAGTAGGCGTGATGGTTCATAGTAGGAGAGAAGGTCACTCAGGTACTGAGGGGCGAGTCTGTTTAGAGCTTTATAGGTCAGTAATAGGATTTTATAATCAATGTGAAATTTAACTGGTAATCAGTGCAGGGCTGATAAAACTGGGCTAATATGGTCAAACTTTCTGGTTCTTGTGAGGACTCTGGCTGCAGCGTTCTGGACCAGCTGAAGCTTGTTGAGGCTTTTGCTGGGACATCCAGACAGCAGGGCATTACAGTAGCCTTGAAGTAATAAATGCATGAACTAACTTTTCTGCGTCCTGTAGAGATAATGCATTTCTTAATTTAGCAATACTGCAGAGAAGGACAGATCAGCGTTCATCACACCAAGATTTTTAACAGATGCGATGAACATTTGTCCTAAAATGTACTTTAATCAATTCATTTTAATATATTCATGGTGGAGGGATACATGAAGGGCAAAATAGTCCCCCCACATTTTTTTTTCTCAGATTTCTGACTGTTTTACCATCATCAACATTATATGTAAAAACTCAGAAGGAACGTGTAGGTTCACTGGGGGTTGTCATAAAATGGCTATTTTTCTGTTGTAGACATTGTGATCCCTGGTTCCCATCACGACTACTAGAAAGAAATCAGAGTCTGTAAGTTTCTCTACAATAAACCATTCAACCAAACAATTCAAAGACTGAATTATTCAGAAACTTTGAAAAATGTGTGGAATCACCCTTTAAACCGGCTATGCTCTGGCTCTGTAGATCTCTATTTCTAGACTAAAATACTAAATAAATGTACCGCCTTATTACTTTTTAAAACATGGTTACTTTTCAATCCTTAATTAGAAAGTAAGGACCGTTTACGTTTGTAAACCTATGTATGCAATGCATATGTGCAGTTAGCAAAGCTAATTTAACGAGTTTCACGATGTTTCACGAGCTTGTGTATACCAACGCCCACGACCTGATTTAGGGGTATTTTAATATATATTTTTCATTTGAACTCAGTAACGGACAGAAGCGTTTCTAATGACACACAACCTTCTTTTTCAAAAGTGGATTTTCCCAGAAAAACGTCTTTTAATGAGACCGGCGGAGATGCGCCCTCAGCTTCGGCTGCTCTCCATCTCTTCAGGAAGAAGGCGAAGTTGTGGCGCCAAGTTAGCGTCAAAACTCGCGAGAATCCGCGCGCGCAAATATCCCGGTTCTGCTCTGGTTCTGCTCTGCTGAGGAGAGTCGAAACTTCACTCGCTGTTACCCGCACAGTCTGCGGAGACGTGCCGCGAAGCAGCTTTCATCTGAGCGAAAACATGCCTCCGTCTATCTGTTTACAGGACCGGCCCTGTCAGGCTTTTGCTGCGATGGTAAATCAGAAAGTTCTTCCGTGTTAAAGACAGAAGACAGGAGAAGTGGAGATCGTCCTCTGTTCTCCGGGTTCCTCTGTTCTCGGGGTTCCTCTGTTCTCTGCTCTCTGTGATTTCGTGCATCGGTGAGTAGCAACATGTCTTATTCTTCAAAAATTAGCCTGGCATAATTCTGTCTGGTAGGTAGCGCAATGCAGAAATGACGTATAGCCATTGATATATGGAAGGTTGGATGGCGTCATCAGCTGTAGAAGACAACGCAGCGTCCTTTGATTAGTCTAGCCTGCGCTTCCAGACTTTCAGAGCTTAACTGGCATCATATTCTGTTTTATTCTGTTCCCAGACACTTAAATATGAAGTGGTTACTCCTTTTCATCTCAAAGAATCACCTGACCTCTGGGTTGGCTTAAAGTTTTCAAAATGCAACTCTCTTCCTAGATAAGACAGCTGTATTACTGATATACCAGCTTTATCATATCACATTTTCTTATACAGGCAATGGTAACTTCTATATGAAAAGGTACTTATTTACAGTTATTGTCATTTTCAGCTGTGCTGTTTGTAAGGCTTCCTGTCACAGAGTAACACAGAGGAAGTGGTGTTCATTCCTGCCATCAGTATGTGGAACTGGCAGCTGTGCAAATTGAGACACCTCTCTTAACACGGGGTCTTGCTCGTTTCCTGCTGAAGAGGACGATAATACTTCACTCAAAGCGGTGAGTAGATCTCTCATTGCTTTCTTCTAACTCATTAAATAAATGCATTGTACGTTTTAAACTGTTTGACTTTCTTCTCACTCAGGCTTGGGGAAGTGTCCACTGCTTGTGTCCAGGATGGCTAACATTTTAGAGGTACTGTGTTTTATACACAGATAGTTCCATTTTAAATGTCAGTCGTTGTGTAAGTGTGCTTCTGTGAGAGAGTGTGTCTTTATTCCTTGCCGTACTGTTTTAATTGGTTTGTTATCAGTACAGGCAGCCATAACATACAGTCATGTTTGGTCAGTCATAACTTTGTAACAACTCTGAATTCCTAGAATATTTTACCATGGCTGTGAAGAGGTCGTTAGTTTTAGTCTTCCTATAGTAATGCAGATGTGAGGTCATCATAATATTGTGTACATTAAAAGAGTTAAGTGAAAACGACATACTGCCTTGTTTTATCTGCTGTCAAGGGATTTAACCTGAAGTGAGTTCAGAATCAAATTAATTGATTAGTTAGGTTTCCGTTTCTATTCATATCAAATGTTCCTTCAGTTGTCATGAGAAATAAACTTTGGTATAGTCATTACTTATAGGCATAAGCTAAGGTATAGTCAGGGTTGGAATAGCTACTGAAAAATTAATAGTTTCCCACAATGCATAGCTAGCTGCAATTTAACTACTTTTCCAGAAAAAATAGTGGCTGTTCTACTTTTTAAAAAGTAGTGCACTACTTTTTAGCTACTTTCAAAGCAAAATTGTCAGCACATTTGTGAATCTTCACCTGACACACCAAACAAGCCCAACTGACAGTGTGAACAAGATGCTGCATTTAATCCTGTGCCAGAAAGAATCACACAATTGAAAAGCTGCAAATATACAAGATCTCCAAAAAGTGACTTTAAGCATAACCAGCCATCAATCTTCTAAAGACAAAGTCAATAATTCCTTATTTTTCCTTCAACAAAAATAACCACACAAACCAAACAATTCTGTGCAAAGCATTGTCAGCTGTTGAAATAAAACTGCTCCAATATAAACATTTCAGCCAGATCTGTGCAGACATGACACTGAGTCCTTTAAACTTCAGCAACACTTTAGCCTCAAAATTCTCATCAGTGACTCTGGCTGTGTTTGAGGTGAGAATCAGGCCTGAATCATCTCTCCACTGCTGCAGAGCTGCTGCGGCTCTACAGCAGAACTAGATTTTTAAATGGCGTGACCATTTGCTCAAGCTGTCCGCAGCTCAGTCAGGTTTGCACAGTCACCACCAGCTCAGTTAATGACCGAGTTCTGTGGTTCACGTTTTGCGTGATATATATAGCAAATATTATTGCTATAGCTACACAAAAATTTGTAGGTGCTACAGCTACTAGCTACATTTAATAAAACTGTAGTGGCTACAGCTACTAGCTACTAAAATTTTTAGTTAACTACAAAAAGTAGCGTACTACTTAGCTTCTCCTCCCCCATCCCTGGTTTTAGTGATTGTGACAACCAACAACAAATCCACCCATCATTAATATCATTAAATAAGAGCTGAATATAATGCTCATTTTGTGCAGGGCACTCTGAGTTATGCCAGAGTATTAAACTGACAACTGTTCATCATATGATCATATTTTCATCCATGTGTGTTGAATGTAACATATATTTTGGTTATCTTTTAGGATAATGGAAGCGAAGTGGCACATTCAACTGAACTTCCTGCAGAGATTAAGGACTGGGATAAAAACCATGTGAGAGACTGGATTCTTAAGTTTTCAGATGTGGATGATGAATATGCAAATATTTTGTTTGATCAGGAGATTACTGGATCTAGTCTTTTATTACTGGAGAAGGCTGAACTTATAGACTTAAACATCAAGCTGGGTCCAGCAAAACTGATCATTCACAGGAGAGATGAACTCATTAAACTAAAAGCTCAACAGTCAGTTAGCCATGGAAACCAGTCTAGTAAATCATGCAAGCCCTACCCTTTCAGTCAGTATCATGCTGCCTACAGATATCAGGAAAACAGCATACTTGATGTAATAGAAACAGGTGCTCTGAACCTCATAGAGCCATGCCATGAGTACAAAGCATTTATCAACTTTCAAAATGTGACAACAGAGGAAAAGCTGAAGAAGTTCACAGAAGAGGTTATCAGATTTGCTGCCGCCTGCATGAACAGCCGAACTAATGGTACTATTCATTTTGGAGTTGGAGACAGACCAGACTACCCTCATGGGCAAATTCTGGGTACTAAAATTGAAGACAAAGAAACATATAGTCAGAAACTGGCAGATGTGATCGAGGGTAGGTTTGAATATAAGCACATTAATGTGGTCAAAAAATGTATTAAACCCCCCAGGTTTGTCGAGGTTCTTGAAGCTGATATGACAGTCTCAGGAAAATGTGTCATAGAGGTGGACATAGAGCCGACTTCCCTGCTTTGTGAAGACAGCTTCTTTCATGTTTACAGTGTAGACACAAGGAAATCTAAAAAACAATCTAAAACCAGAGACCTTAAGACTGATGAGAAGGATAGTGCAAAGTTATTTTACATTCGAGATAACAGCAGCAGCCGGAACCTTCTTGTCCAAGCCTCGTCCACCAAGTCCTTGAAGGAATACTACAAATATGTTGACAATATAGTGCGCTTGTCCCAGCTGAGGAAGGAAGCTGAGGAAAAGCACCTCACTGTGGCTAAAAACAGTGTGCAGGGTTCTAGGCTCTGTGAGATGATAACAGGAGGCTCACATTCTTTGGACAAGTCTCACTTTGAGCGATATGTATTGGTCACCAACAAATCTCATCCAGTTCAGAAAGAATACCTTGCTTTCCTTTTAGACATGAACTTGACAGCCGTTTTGGACTTTGATCCAGAATCTGCTGAGACTGGCTTGAATAAGCTATTTGATGAGAAAAGAAACATTAATGTTCATTTGCCAGTGCAGTATAAAATCACAGAGCCAGTGGAGGAAATTGCAAGTAAGCTAAAGCTGACCAGAACCACAAGCTGGGTTTCCTGTAATGGAGGAATAGAGGACGAAAAACCCTCTGATGTAGATAATTGGCTATTGGAGAAAGGTTCCTCCATTCGTGATGTCGTGTCCTTTTTTTGTCGAAAAGATGTGTTACCTCACAAGAAATTCCTCGTCATGTTCCTGCTGTTGAGCGATGTCACTGACAAACATGATCCGATGCTTGAGACCTTCAGCATGTTTGTGCAGGAGCTAAAAGGTACAGAGCAAATATTATGCATTTGTGGAAGTGAAAGATTATACATTCACTGGAAGGAACTCATTGAGGCACGATATGGTATCAACATTTCTAGAAGATGCATCTATGAGCTCAGTTTTGCTGAAATTAATGGCACTCTCCTCAGTCTGTGGTCAGAAAATCGGAAATCAAGTCGATTCCTTCCTGGTGGTTGTGGTAAAGTTCTTTTACCAAGGAAAGTGGAGGGCAGATTGGATGCACTGAGTATTTTATCTGTAAACCAGTGTGAGGGAGGAAATGAGGACAAGAAACAACTAGAGGAAAGTTTTTATAAGGGGGGCAAGGTGTCCTGGTGGAACTTCTACTTCTCAGAGCAGTCAGGATCAATGCCTTTTATCAAACGAGACAAGTTTGACTACATCATTAATACTATTATTCCAGACGTGTGCTCCCTCACACAAGCTTGTGTTCGCTTCAACATACTCCATCTTCCTGGTTGTGGAGGAACTACTCTAGCCATGCATGTCTTGTGGACCCTGAAAGAGAAATTTCGATGTGCTGTACTGAAGGGCAAAGCAGCTGATTACGACGATGTGGCCCGGCAGGTAGTTACCTTGTTGACACATGAGACGACTGACCAGCAAACTTGGCTTCCTGTTTTACTCATGCTTGATAACTTTGATGAATTTGATGCTGTAAATGATCTCCAGCAACTCATTGAAAAAGAATGTCAGAGGGCAAATGCTTTGTCCAAGTCACCCCAAGTAATCCTTCTGAACTGCATGAGAGAAGAATCATTGTTGCAGACTGAAGCAACAGGTGACACAGTTTTCATTGGTAACAGACTATCAGAGACAGAACAAAAATTATTTGAGAAAAAGCTAGAGGAAATTGAAAAGACCTACAAGAATGCTGAAACATTCTATGGGTTCATGATCCTGAAGAAAGACTTTTCACCAGAGTACATACAAGGCGTTGTAAAAAATACCCTGAAGAGTTTTCATTTTGAACAGAAGTATGCTCGACTCTTTGCAGTCCTAGTGCTCTTGGATTGCTACTGCAAGAGTGCAACGCTATCAGTGTCTGTATGTGAAGAATTTCTCGGGTTGGCAACAAGGCCAGATTCCAAGTCATACAAAGCAGAAGATGGATTTGGGAAGTTTTCCACACTTTTGACACGTTGCACAGAAGAGTCCAGTGTAGTATTTGAAGCTGTGCGAGTAATCCACTCAAGCATGGCAAAACATTGTTTGGAAGAGCTTACAACCACTTTCAATGTGTCCAAAGCACAGATTACTGACTTCCTGCTCACAACAGACTTGTTTTACGATTGCATTCAGGGAAAGGAAAAACTAATGCAAGATGTTCACAGTATGCTGGTGAAGAGGAATTACTCGGCTGAAAGTCTTCCAGCAGAGTGCCAGTTTTCACCACTTATCCAAGCGATTACAAAGGAGACACCTGGCTTTGAGGAACACATTTTGCTCAATGCTGCAAAGCGCTTCAAAAAGGATGCAGTGATATTCCAGCTTCTTTCAAGGTACTATTATCTGAGGAAGAAAGACTTCAGAGAGGCAAAGGACTGGGTGAAGAAGGCAAGAGATCTCCAAAGGCATAGCTCTTACATTTGCGATACATCTGCACAAATCATTAAGCATGAACTGAAAGATGCTATCAGCAATGACAAAGATGATCCTATTAAACCAGAAAAAATGAAAGAGTATCTCAAAATGGCTGTCTCTGCAATTGAGGCTTTCAGGGAAACCCAAGAAATTGCAAGAAAAGAAGCCATTGTTCACTACAAAGGGAAAAAAGATTTTATCTCCTACAATACTGCTGGTCACCTTGGTGAGCTTCAGATTGCAGTTATAGTGACTGACATACTGGAGAGGATCCCGGTTTTTTCGTTAGATGAACTTAAGTGCAACATTCTCACTCAAGTTCTCTCAAGGGACATGAATATTAAAGATGTGGCAGAAAAAGATCCCAAGAGACAAAGGCATACATCATATTACCATTTTTTGCAGGGCTTTGAAGAGCTTCTTTACAACCTCAAAGACAACATGAAGAAGCAGTTTGATTTACTTGACAGTTACTATGTCAACTTGGGCTCATTTTATTTCCAGAAAGATAATCGAGAGTTGAGGACACGACAGGAAGTCTTTAAGTGCTTTCAACAATATGCCAAACTGTTTTGCAAGTCAGATTCAAAGGAACCAGTGAGAAACAAGATGGTGACCAAGATGCTGAAGATTCAAAAAACCCATCAATATCTGGAGAAGAACAATGCTGATTCTTACAGTGGACTGTTGGCCAGGCTTTCTAATGAAGCATCTGTGGCAAACATTGAACAAATTGTCGAGCGGTACACTTTTTTATTTGGCCACGCCCGTCCACAACATGACGGACACTTCAAGGACACTGTCAACATCATCTATGCACATATTGTTCTGAGTCGAGTTAGCCCTGGATCTCAGAAACTCTGGGCCTATACAAAGCTTCTTCAAGTACTCATTGACACACTTAAACACCCCACCCCCCTCAGTGAAAGCCTGCCATTGTATTTCATTTCAGTTGTGATGCTGTGGCCAGAGACCACCGATATGTTTTCGGGAGGGAATTTGAATGACAGGTTCGACAAGCTGGGAAGTTACATATCACAGATGAGAAATTCTTTTTCCAAAGAGATGAAGCCAATTTGCATTGGCAAGAGAGCAGTTGTTCACTTTTACTTGGGGAAGAAGACTGGTTACAAACGCCTGATCACCCAAAAAGACATGGACGAATGTGTGGGATCTGAGCAGAGCATGGCAACTCATTTGCAAAATGGAATGATATGGAAGAATGAAAAAGTCAGCAATATCCTCCACAGAGTTAGTGGAAGAATCTGTGACAGTGCCATTCTGGTAGACACACCAAATGAAAATGGGAAAGTTAAAGTTTATCCAATGTTCAAAAGTCAGTTGAAAGGAAAGTTGGGTGACAGAGTGTCATTTTTTGTTGGATTCACCATGAATGGTCCAGTTGCACTTGGCATAGACAGTGTCACTAGATCCAAGTCCAGGTGAAGACGGAGACTGGGACACATCAAGTTCAAGTCAAAACCAAGACTTGTTTAAAACCGGGGTGCATTTTTTCAATGTTTGGAAGTACATTTTACATTGAAAACTTTTGTTCTGTTTGTTATCTTTTGGTGATTATGGTAGATGTTTCAGTTTTAGTAATTTTTTTACTAATTATATAGTTACTAGTTATTTATCTGCAAATTCAATGTGTGTCAGTGTCAAGCATGATTGTGAATATTGGGAATAAAACCATGTAAGAGACTGGAATCTAAAGTTCTTATCAGAAGATGAATGGATCTAGTCTTTTATTACTGGAGAAGACTGACCTTATAGATATAAACATTGAGCTGGGTCCAGCAAAACCACCAGTAGCTACGTTTACAGGTAGCCTGATAATCCGTTAATAATCCGAGTAACAACTCAATCGGAATAGAACACGTCCATTTAAACACCTCAATCGGTATAGACTAATCCGATTGAGGCAATTCGGAATACAGTTTCTATCCGATTGAACGAGGTGGGTAAACCTCTTAACAAATACTCTGATAAACGGTCTGTATGGAGTCAGTGATTTAAACGGTCTGTATAGAGTCAGTGATTTAAACTGTCTGTATGGAGTCAGTGATTTAAACTGTCTGTATGGAGTCAGTGATTTAAACTGTCTGTATGGAGTCAGTGATTTAAACGGTTTGTATGGAGTCAGTGATTTAAACGGTCTGTATGGAGTCAGTGATTTAAACGGTCTGTATGGAGTCAGTGATTTAAACGGTTTGTATGGAGTCAGTGATTTAAACGGTCTGTATGGAGTCAGTGATTTAAACGGTCTGTATGGAGTCAGCCCGCGAGTCTGTGCTGAAGATCCATTACTGCCACTGCTGCAGGGCCTTCGGCTAAAGCGGCTCAGTTCGCCCACCAAACAGCACCACCAACAAAACGGCAGACGATCTGTTCCAATTCTTTAGGTCAGCGCTCCTCCATGCCATCCCGGGCTCTGATGGCCGATGGCGGCGCTATGATGTGCGGCTAGTTAGCCGAGCCCAGTAGCCGCTGTCCAGTCACTACTTTCCTCACAGGAGCTGCTGGTATGCGCCCGTTTTGAGAGGCACGCGCTGTTTCTGCGTGGCATGTGCCACTGGCGAGTGCCACTAACCGGGCGGCAGGTGCCACTCGCTAAGTGGCACATGCCAGTACGTGCCATTACCGGACGGCGGAGTTGCCAGTTCCCGATGTCAGATGCCACTTCGCGCTGAATCCCTGCAGTTCCCGTTTTACGATATCGTGGACGAATTCATGGGAGATCGACCTCTTGCTAACACGGATGAAAGCTGATGTTGGGTTTACTGACGATTTGCCCACCGTGGAGGAAACGCTGGAAAACGTTAACGAGGGTAAGCGCCTCTCTACGTAACCTAGCACACATATATATGATCAGCTAGCCATAGTGAGCATAGTTGTCTAGTTAGCTAGCTTTAGCTCATGTTTGAATGAGCCTGACTATAGTGGGTTTCATTGATCTTCAGGTGCGGACCAGATCACCTCAAACTCTGATACCGCTGCCCAGGAATCTACATTATCAAGCGGAACCAACTCCAGCGTCCAGTCTGATGATGGCAGCGAGCAGACCAACGACCACATTATTCCAGCGTTACTTTAGGTTTAGGCTTCCATGGATCATTAAGTCAGGTTAGTTTTAGAGTTTTTTTAATGTACTCAAACAGATCTAATCAAATTTCTAATAACTCATTGGTCTTGAGTACTTTTTATTGTCAGACACAGACCTGTAATCTAAAATAATAAGTTTATGTTAAGCTTTATTCTCTAGTTATACCCATTATAAGAAAAAAAAGCTTAACATGGTTTAATGTACCAAAACAGCCATCTAGGTACCTCCTCATTCAGATGGTGGTGTAATGGTGTGGGGGATTGGGGTTTTTTTGGTACGTTTTGGGACTTGTAACACCAATCAGTCATCACTTTAGTGCCACAGCCTGTATGAGTATTGTTGCTGACTGTGTGCATCCCTTCTTGGCCATACTTTACAATCCTCTAATGGCTAATTCCAGCATGATAAAGCACCATATCACAAAGCACATGTCATCTAAAGCTGGTTTCATAAACATGACAGTGAGCTTAGTGTTCTTAAGTGACCTTCGCAGTCACCAGATCTGAATCCAGTTAGAACACCTTGGGATGTGGTAAAACAGGAGCATCAAAGTACACTTGAAACATCTGCAGGAATTCCATGATGCAGTCACGTCAACATGGTCTATAATCTCAAAGGAAAAACAGATTGTGGAAGAAAGAAATTTAGATCGTTTTTTAGAGCAAAAGGATGCCCTCTCCAGTATTAGTATTAGTGTTCCTAAGTGCTCGGTGTGTATAAAGAAAGAGTTTAAATTTAACAAATTAAAGCAACCAACAAACACTACATTTGACACATCTGGTTATAAGCACTGTCACATGCCAAACATAGCTATGAGAGATGTTGTGTTTCTAGTTTGGGGTTTTAGTACTTTAAGCCATGTTAAGCTTAGTTTTTAAAATATGTGAAAGTAGAGAGGGAAGAACTTATAACAATTAACTTATAACAATTATTACTTTTACATTTTATCATACATACTTTGTATTTTGTCCTTTTGGTAATAGTGTGTTTTTCACCAGTAATGTGTGGGAAACAGTGATTCTAGGTTGCTGTAATAGCTCATTTATGCACATTCACAAGTATTTTAGCATTTCCCTGTAATAAAACACAAAATAAAAGTCTTAATCTCATGAAAAAAGAAAGTAGTGTTCAGGGTGTTTTCTATATGTAGTTAAAGAAAAAGCTGCTGGTAATGGATTTCTACTTTCTATTTAAAAATCTGCTTATACTCTACTACATGTCTTTGCAGGACCTGGAACAAGAGTTTCCTCTCGTTATGACAAGGCCATGCGCACTTGGTCAACTGAGCAGAGGCGCAAAATGTTTGGATGGAAAAACAACTGGAGAGAAGTCAACAACGTGAAGTGAGGCTCCTTGCTAAACTAGTCGAGGAAACTTCATGATCAAATGAACGTCTTGCAGGGCAACTACTATCAGGTCTTAGTAGCATCTTTTCCCAAGTAACAAGCACAACACCCATTATCCAGAGAGGAACTGCACAATTCCAATACTCCCATCTCCAACCACGTCATCCATACCCTGACAGCCAAAATGTTTACCAGTCACAGAACCCCATCCTACAGCGACACCGACAGTTACATTTCTATGAGCATATAGGTAAAAAATAAAAACCACAAACACCAGTTTGGTACTGCTTAATACTTTTACTGTTTATTTCAGTAAGTAACTTCACATTTTTACATACAGATTTGTTAGGTTAGTAAAAAATGTTCTAAACCACAGTGGCAATAACACTAAGAATATTGTTCTGTACAGTTCCTAAAGCAAACTACTGAGGTTTTTGTTGCATTGCTATTTGTTTTATTTTGTCTATTTGCTGCTGGTATTTGTAACATTTGTGTAACTGAAGTTTTTGCTTTACATTTAAAGAACTAAATTTGAGTTGTTTGCACAGAATATATGTACCGTTTTATTTGTGTCCTTACATTTATAGTTGTCCTTACATTGTGCTGTGTAAATGCTGTGTAAATGCATGACTGTGACTTAATAGATTGAACTAAGATCCATAGCGAACAGTAAATGTATGTTGCACAAAATTGCTTTGCATTAAAACATGCTCAAGTACTCCTCATTCAAACTGAACTAAATGTTTACACAATGTATATAGTTTTATTTATTTGTTCCTGCTGACATTTTTTACATTTTAGATAGATAGATAGATAGATACTTTATTGATCCCGATGGAAATTTAGGCATCCAGCAGCAACAACACAATACAGTAAGAAACATATTCAACATCTATTAAACACAGAAGAATAGAAAATATATAAGGGTATAAAAACTTTCTGTACAAGGTAAAGAACTATCTGTAGATGGAGCAGTATAGTAGATTTTGCTAACAGCCAATAAATAAGTTCACAGAGCAAAGTGCAAGGTGCAAACGACATTGGTTATAAAAGTGACTGATGTGCCATAGAATTATTAATATGTACATGTAAACAATATAGTTCTGTAAAGTGAATATGTGAATATATGAATGCCCCACCTTGAGTAAATGTACTTGAGTGTAAGAGAGGTTGGGGAAGTGTAATCTTGAAAAAATAATTAAGCGGTTGAGTAGTTGAATAATGTCCATGTAGTGTGACTGGGTTAAACTCAGTCAGCAGCAGCATCCCGTCCCCGATGGGAGGAATTGAAGAGTCTGATGGCTCTCGGAATGAATGATCTTCTGAGTCTGCCTGTTGTGCAGCTCTGTGACAGCAGTCTGCCACTGAACACACTCCTCTGCTTCATGATGATGGTGTGAAGTGGGTGACTATCATTGTTCATGATAGAAAGCAGTTTATCCAAAGTCCTCCTATCTGCTATTGTAACCAGAGAGTCCAGCTCCACACCCACCACTGCCCCGGCCCTCCTGACCAGCTTGTCCAGCCTTGAAGCATCTCTACTCTTCATGTTGCCTCCCCAGCAAACCACAGCGTAGAAGAGAATGTTGGCCACGATTGAGTGGTAGAACATCTGCAGAAGCTTCTTACAGATGTTAAAGGACTGCAGTCTCCTCAGGAAATAGAGCCGACTCTGTGCTTTCCTGTACAGGGTGTCCGTGTTTGTTGACCAGTCCAGTTTGTTGTCCAGATGCAGACCAAGGTACTTGTAGGTCTTGACCGTCTCCACATCAACCCCCTCAATGGAGACTGGCTGCAGGGATAGTCCAGAACTATGGAAGTCCACCACCAACTCCTTGGTCTTGGATATGTTCAACTGCAGTTGGTTCAGTCGACACCAAGCAACAAATTTCTCCACCTGTCTCCTGTACTCCTCCTCCTGACCACCCTTGACACATCCAACGATGGCAGTGTCATCCGAGAATTTCTGCAGATGGCACATCTCAGAGTTGTACTGGAAGTCTGTGTAGAGAGTGAAGAGGAAGGGACTGGGTGTGCTGACAGTCTGTGAGAGGGAGATCTGTGCAGCACTGAGAAGAGGGTGTGAGGTGTCCGGAGGGGCAGAGGCTGAGGTTGCTGTGATGGCAGGGCAGACAGAAGCAGATGAGGATGAAACAGGACAATCAAACTGGTTATAGAAGAGATTGAGTTCGTTCGCTCTCTCCACACCTCCAGCTGTTACACTGTCACTCCTTGGCTTGCATCCTGTGATTGTCCTCATACTATCCCAGACCGCCTTCATGTTGTTATCGTGTAACTTCTGCTCAACCTTCTGTAGGTCTCCTTAGCCTCCTTTAAGCAGGACTTGAGTTCCCGCTGAACGTTCCTCAGCTCCTCCTGGTTCTTGTCTTTAAAGGCCCTCTTCTTTTTGTTTAAGAGGTCCTTTACATCACTTGTAATCCAGGGCTTGTTATTAGGAAAGCAGCGAACAGTTCTTACAGGAACCACAGTGTCCATGCAAAAGTTCAGATAGTCAGTTGTGCAGTCTGTTACCCCCTCAATGTCCTTGCTGTAGGAGTTATGCTGCACACTTCAGTCTGTGGATGCAAAGCAGTCCCTCAGGGTCTCCTCTGCCTCCTTAGACCACTTCCTGAAGGAGCGTGTTGTTGATGGTTGCCTCATCACACAAGGTTTGTACCGAGGCTGCTGGAAAACCAGATTGTGGTCAGATTTTCCAAGTGGGGTCAGAGGGATGGCCGTGTATGCATCACTGATGTTAGCATACAGGAGGTCAATTGTCCTGTTTTTCCTGGTGGGACAGTCCACATACTGGGTGAATGAGGTCAGTGTGGAGTCCAGCGTGACGTGGTTGAAGTCACCAGACAGCGCGACAAAGGCATCTGGGTGTTGTGTCTGAAGCCTAGCGATGGTCGTGTGTATGACGTCACACGCCACCTCTGCGTCCGCTCGGGGGGCATGTACACACAAACAACAATGGCGTGTGAAAACTCCCGCGGGATGTAATATGGTCTTAAACTCACCGCGAGCAGTTCAACATCCCGACAGCAGACAGTCTCTTTAACAGTCACATGTCCAGGATTACACCATCTGTTGTTAATGAAGATAGCGAGCCCACCGCCCTTAGCTTTGCCACTGCGCGCGCAGTCTCTGTCCGCCCTCACCGTGACGAATCCGGGGATGTTTACATTAGCGTCGGGGATGTTAGTGGTTAGCCAAGTCTCTGTAAAGCAGAAGAGACTGCATTCCCGGTAGATCCTCTGGTTCCTCACTAATGCTGCAAGCTCGTCCGTCTTGTTGACCAGAGAGTTCACGTTGCCCATCACCACTGCAGAAATACAAGGCTTGTATCTCCAGCGATTCTCCCGTTGTTTAGCCTTTAGCTTAGCCCCGGCTCTGCAGCCCCTCAAGCTGCGCCTCAGGTCTGTTGGAATGGGGTGCATCACGCCGGCGCGGCTCTTTTTTCTCAGCGCGAGAAGTTCTTCCCTCGAGTAAACAAAGTTTCTGCAGCCCTTATGCAGATTCTGGTGATCCATATCCATGGGGTACATAAAAACACAAACTACAACGTAGTAAGAGATGAACAAGGAAAGTAAAGAATGAAAAAAGTTCACTTTAGGTGAACCGCTACACGGAGCTGCTGGAAGGCTGCCGCTCGTGTCGGCGCCGGGAGTGGATGACGACATTTTAACATTCAAAAACAAAAATTGTGGTTAAATCTGTGGTTAAAGAGCATAACTGTGCCTTAATAGCTCAAATTAAGGAATAGTATGTTGCACAAAAATGACTATACAATAACATGTGCTTTCACTTAAATGTTTTCTTTTTGTTTTTGCATACTTTGTGTGTCCAGAGTATGTTAATGAGTAGTATGTACAGTCATACGCAAAGGTTTGGACAACCCCCATCCAAGTGATGTCGCTGAACTTCAAATATTGAAAAATAAAACAATGGGTGTTATCATTGATATCTTTTTTTTCCCACAATATATTAACTTCAAGATGAAGTTTCTTTCCTCTGCCCATGATGTGTAGTTATTTTAACCTAAAGTTTTAACAGATGGGTGGATTTGACCAGGGGGTGTTGTAACATTTACATATGACTGTACATAGTATGTTTAAAATCTGCAGTTACTCTGAGTTGTTTAGTGTAAGTGACCCTGTCGTATGGGGAATTTGACTGGCTAAATACTTGGTCAGTACCTCCCTTGCATTGATGCCACTATTGCTGGTAGATGCATTAAGTGGTTGAACGGGCTGATGAGAGATTTCGTTACTTTCACTAAACTCTTCCAGCCAGTTTGTACTGACGGCGTCTTTCTGCTTTTCGCAAAAATTGTGCAAAGCACAGCATGTGGCGGTCATCGTAGGTGCAAATGAGAAGTGAAAGTCGCTTCTTTTTAGCAGTACTCGCTACCTTGATTTTAACTTGCCAAAAGCCATCTCTACCCTACCCTAAGTGAGCTAAGGTAAACATTGAATGACTCCTGCTCTGGTGTCAAATTGGGGGAGTTTGTTTACCCTTTAATTAACCAGTCAAGTAAGGAGTAAGCAGGGTCACCAACAACCAGGAGTTGGACTTCTTCTCCTTCAATGTTTTTCACACCCTATAAAGTAAGAAGATGGATATTATGTACCGTGACTATGAACAAGCTCTGAGAATGCTCTGTCTTACATAACACATTACCTTGGGCAGGAGGTGAGCCTTCTGAAAGAGCTCAGATTGATGAAGCACAGTGGCATCATATGCGCTCTCAGGCATTTTGCAGCTGATGTTCCAGAAGCTAGAAAAGACAAAAAATAAAAATAGATCTTAGAAACAAAGATGAACTGATCTGCATATTATGGTCATAACAACAATTTTAAAATACAAATGTAGAAAATAAATGTTTATTTAAACGTAATTAAAATTATGCTGTGAAATTGACTTACCAGCCTTTGTCATCAATTACTCCTCGAAGCACGTAGGAGGGTCAGCCTTTTCTATTTGCAAAATCTTTGTACCCATCTGCTGGGGGAAGAACTGGAATGTATGTTTTATCGATTAGGGCCATAATCTGAGGTATACAGGAAGTTGCTTCAAATCTGTGAGCCAGCTCCAAAACTACTTCTTCATTTGGAACCTCTAGAAGTTGTTTAATTGGCGACTGTACCATTCCTTTGCGGAACAGATACACACATTTCTTGACGGTGCTTTTGTGGATGCCAAACTGTTTGGAGATAACGCGATACTCGGCGCAAGAGCCTAGCTAGTACAAAGCAACAGCAACACGCATAATTACTGGTATAGAGGCTGTTACTGAATGTTCTGTGGGGGGCATATAATCTGACATTAAGTGGCATAAAATCATAAATGACTGCTGTGTCATTCGAAAATTTAGCTTCCACTCAAAACCTGTGAATTCCCGCAGTATGACTCTCCCACCAGTCTTTACTGCGCACCTTCATCCAGACATTTCGTGTCATCGGTGGTGGGATTGGCGTCCAGCTCGTGTCTCAGAATGTTGCAGGACACGACGTCTTCCTCTCGCCCCTTCTTTAAAAGTCTGCCATATTTCTGAAGCAACTAAAAACACAAGCATGCCAGCTGTAAACTCAGGCCACACACTCCTGCTCGACTCACTCTGACTGGACTCACGAGATGCTTGTTGTCATAGTAACGTTTACACTACATTGTAGTCCAGGCATGCGTGTGATTTTGGATCGGATTACGTGTCCTGTGCATGTAAACGGAGATTTTCATCAGATTATAGAGTACAATGTGCATATAAACACCTCAGTCTGAATCTGTAAACAGAGTGCATTCCATCGGGTCAGTAAAAAACTTTGCGTGTAAACAAAGCCAGTGTGTATTAGAAAGAGCGCGGTTGGTCACTTTCACTTGGGGAAGAAGACCGGTCACTAATGCCCGATCACCCAAAAAAGACATTAACAAACCTGTGGGATTTGAGGAAAGCGTGACAACTCAGTTGCAAAATGGAAAGATATGGAAGCATAAGAAAGTCAGAAACACTGTCCGCAAAGTCATTGGAATAATTTGTAAGGATGCCAATGTGGCAGGCACTCCAAATAAAAGATTGAAAGTTCAAGTTTATCTAGTGTTCAAAAGTCAATCAAAGTGTCATTTTTTTGTTGGCTTCATCATAAATGGTCCAGTTGCTCTTGGCAGAGTCATAACGTTTCTGGCTTATAGGCCAGTTCACAATTTCAGCCTTTTAACATTTTACACAATATATCAACATTTCCATCTCATGGAATCTGTGGACCAAAGTGTCATGTTTGTATAACTACCATTTTGTAGTAGCATTACAAATTATTTTTAACTTTTGTTTATGTACCAGTTACTGAAATACATCTTTAGCAACCACATATGATCTTGTTAATATTGTCATTTTTAAGCTGTACTTGTTTACTTAGCATTAAGTAGTACATTTAATACTTCTTGATATGGAAATTTTTAATATTGCAATATTGTTACATACCAATCATTGCGCTTCTGGTTAAAGAAATACTGTAATGAGAAAAAAAGTTTACTTCATTTATATTTTGTACTTTTCTATAAATTCATGATTTTTTCCCAGCACTTTCTTTTCCATCTTAGACTGTATTGATGAAACCCATTTTACTTTGGCCATGGTATGTACCACTGTCATTAGTTATAGATGTTTTGGGAGTACCTCAGGGCATGGAGCATGGCAGGAAAGCTATGTTCATATCTTCAATGTCAAAAATCAAATGTGTTTTCCTTTCTTTTTAATTTGTCTACATCGTTTGAACTGCAGTTGTTCATTAAATTATGTGAAAGATTCATGTTAACTGGACTAATAGAAAGACTCTAGAAACACTTGGAATAAAAACCTCCTTACAATAAAGTTCTTTGAAAGTTAGGAATATTTTTACCTTCTCCTGTAAAATTATTATTTTGGAGATTTATTTTTGGACAAAAACAATGTGCAGCACTGATTAAAATTTCTGTTGTGTCTATTCTATGTATGTATCAATTGACATAAAATATATTCCTTGTTTTGATATACCTATATTAAGACTCAGAACATGCATATTACTATTGCTATGAAAATTATAATATAAAGTCCACATGTGTGGCATCTTGATGACCCCTTGAACTCGGGCAGTATCGAAACTACAGAAATAAACAGAGAAAGGTGTTCCTTGAGATACAACTAGTAGTTGTATGCAAAGGTTTGGGCAGCTCTGTTAAATTACAGTTTGTTGATTTAAAGTGAGAATAATAACACATTTCACATTTTTATGCACAATTACAGTTTACAGAATTTTTACATATTGGAAAAGAAATTCTGCACTAAACTTTATTTCACTTTTACCAGGGGTATTAAAACTTTTACATGCAACTGTTACCAATATGATAATGGGATATATCTAGACAAATGTGTTGGTTCCTACACTGTCCAGATATTACCTTGCTAATGTTCTTGCAGGTGAATGCAATCAAATCCTCACAGCAATGTTCCAACATCTAGCATGAAGTCTCTCCAGAAAAATAGAGGCCATTACTGCAGCACGGAGAAACAAACTGCCTATTAACACCCTTGATTTCAGAAGAAACCTTATAGGAGTCAGTGTCTACAACCCTTACACATATATAATGAGTACTGAGTAAAATTGACCTAACTGAGCAAAACAGGAAAATATGTTCAGTTTTCATTTATTTTTATTTTATTTTATTATGATATCCTAAAAGGAAAAAAGTTGTTCTTTTTTCTTCCAAAAAATCACAAATAAGGCCTGGAAAAAGGAATGTTTCACTGGATACTGAAGAGTAGGCTAGGTGTGTAGTTTCCATTGTTCCACCACTAGAGTGTGATCAAGGCCTTTTTTCACTCATTGGTGCTCAAAAGCGTGCACTGCAAAGTGAACTCAGTTTAACCTCCCTGTTTTGCCTGTTTACAGGCTCAATGTCAGCGTATTTCAATGCTTGAGATGTAAACAGTCACTCAGAGTGGTTTGATGTGAAATGGTTCACTGCAGAGACTTACTGACTCAGATTTCTTTGCAGTGGTGGTGATAGAGTCACAATGTCTACAACACAAATATAGCCATTCTATTTACTATCCGAAACCACCAGTGAACCTACATGTGTCTTCTGAGTTTGATGTTGACATATCAGAAAAAGTCTGTTTTCTTTTGGGTGCTATTACCTTACAGCGCCCTGCATTTCCTCTCCACCATAAATTGATATAAAAAACAACTTTTAAACTTTCTCAGAACACCCTTTCTGTGAGGGAGCTTTTAGAGGCATTAAACTCTTCTTCTGGTTCCTCTCACCTGGAGCTTTTCACACCAAATCAGTCAGAAGTAGTTTCTTTATATCATAACTATTTAATCATGCACAAGTTTGCTATGTCAGTGGGTTTATTGAAAGGTTTTTCTTTCTTTCTGTTTATAATGTTATTATAGCATCATATAATAATATAATAAGCTAGTTATTGCTAGTTAGTTATTGATAATCTGCTATTTTCTGCCTTATTTTAGAATTTCTAGGTAATCCGATTGCTGTACAATTACTGGTCTGATCTGACACAGCTCAGTTAACTGTTAAAGACTGAAAAAGTAAGAATGGCATCACTGCTGCGATGCAATTTCCTAATTAAAGCAGAGTAAATGAAAAGATGCACTATGTAGACTTAAAATCCTAAAACATTAAAGGGTGCCCTATTGAACCCCCTCCTCTTCCTGGCTTTCAACCCGTTTATGAATTCTAATCTTTGTCTCTGGGCTGGCGTACAATGCACAGATTGTAATTGTGTTTTAATTGAAATGAGAAAATAAAAGATGGTTTCCTCTGAGTGAGGTAGATTTATGGAGCCTGTCCTGCCTGCTGGCCCCGTGATCCCTCTGATCTGCTTTTACTTCCTCACCACTGTGACCCTTGGGGTCATTAGAAACCCCGAAATGGCCGGATTGGCCAGCAGCCGACCCAGTGCCGCTTTGTTTTTCAATGAAATTACTATATTTAACACAAGCAGAAACCGGCCAAGTCCAGTACACATCTGCTTGAAATTGTTATCTCCTATTATGTTATTTTCAGGCTTTTATTTTCATGATATTTCTGTTGTCTGTGTATCTCTCTGTGAAATGATGGGCCATTTTGTGGATCATTCAGTGTTATGGAATTAATGCAAAATGAGACCAGTGAAAAGAATGCATTTGAAAAAAACGTGCCACATTTGTTCTTTTCGCTGCTTTAACACTTTTGACATACTATCTGAGGATAGTATGGTGATACGGCCGGCGAGCAGCTTTGTGATACAAGGGCCTTAATAATCAAAGATTCCCACTGAACACACAAGCTTTAACTCATTACAGTCTGTATCTGAAATATTACATTTACTTTGATTTGTATAATCGCTGTTAAAGGAAAAATTGCATCGCTAAAATAGTAACTTTTAGGTTTTATTCCAATTCCAGATAGTATATAGTACTATCCCCAGATAGTATGTCAAAAGTGTTAAAGAAAAAAGCAGTGAAAAAGAACAAAACAAACGTGGCACGTTTTTCCAAATGCATTCTTTTTACTGGTCTCATTTTGCATTAATTCCATAACACTGAATTATTTCTTTTTGTCTGTTCATCATGAAATGTTCACGTAATATAAAGGACAGCTGTTGTGTTGAAGTGATGTAGCTACTTTTTTAGGACAGGGACAATGTCTCCTTGAGCTTCCCTGAGCACAAAACTGAAGATGTTTTTTAATTGTTTCTCACTGCATTGATGAGATTGTCTAGTATTTATCATACAGCACTACAGATTTCTAAGAAAACAACAGAAAATCCAAATGTGATTGTGAATAAAAGCATGACCTTGATTATAAAATGAGCACTGTTAGATATTCATTCATGGTAAAGCTATATAACATTTCATCACTTTAGACCAAACGAGCTTTGTGTCTTTTTCATCATCACACTGTTAACTTTAAGTACTGACCGAATACCACTGAATATGGCTGTTCTATGATGTTCTGAATGGTTTATATTTTGTTATAAACATTTGAGAAATATGGGAGTAATATGTTCATTTTCTTTTTAGATCTAGGCATTCTTCACATTCTTCCACCCCTCTGCTGGATCACATTTGAAGGGAGATTCCCATTACATCTAACTCCCTTTTTATTTTTTTTTCAAAGCTTTCTCCTTCCTTTGGTGCTTCAACTCAAGAGAATATCAAGCCCTCTCGAGACGTTGTTCAAACACTATGCAATCCAAAATGCCAACCCTCTAATGAACGTGCTTCCCCCCGTCAGCTCATGGATTAGGCCCATTGTGAATAGAGAGGAAGAAGTTGGCTTTGAGATAATGGAAATCAGATGGACCAAGTAGTAATGGTCAGAACATGAGAGAAAATCTTTCACTGCACTGTGATTCTGTTTTAGACGTGATCTCGGAGGCATTCTCCCACATGTAGGTGGTGTGTTGAACTTAATGTATGTAGCCCATGCTGGGAACTCTGCACAACTGGCTGGGGGTGCACAACTGGCTGGGGTGAACTCTGAAATTCCTCAAACATCAGCGGAAAGCGAAGACCATCAATCATTTTTACTTTTAGTTGCACATGTATAGCCAAAGTAAACTCATTAGGATCAGAATCTAAATCCCCAAACTACATATCTAATCCTTGCCTCCCGCTTCGCATGCTGGCATGATGTTCCCAC